>NC_082712.1:81006745-81289245 GCF_030144855.1 Hypanus sabinus | reverse complement strand
GGGGCTGCCACTTTATTCATAAAGTCATAGAAAATTACAGCACAGGCCCTTCAACCCATCTAGTCCATGCTGAACCACTTAAACTGCCTACTCTCATCAGTCATAGCCCTCTGTACTCCTACTATCCAGGTACCTATCCAAACTTCTCTCAAACCGACCTCTCGTGCACCACTTGTACTGGCAGCTCATTGCACACTCTCACAACCCTGAGCTAAGAAGTTTTCCCTCATGTCCCCTTAAACTTCTCACCTTTCACCCTTAACCCATGACCTCTGGTTGTAATCCCACCCAACCTCAGTGGAAAAAGCCTGCTTGTATTTACCCTATCTACACCCCTCTGTTTACCTCTATCAGATCTCCTCTCAATCTTCTACATTGCAAAGAATAAAGTCCTAACCTATTCAACCTTTCCTTATAACTCAGATCCACCTGTCCCTGCAACATCTTGCAAATTGCCCCGTGATTAGGCTAGGGTTAAATCAGTGGATTGCTGGGCAGCAAAGGGCAGGATGAACCAGATGGGCCCGTTGAGCATTGTATCTCCAAATAAATAAACAGACGTTCTGCCCACACTGCAGATTAATAATGTGAGCAGCAAGTAACTGAGGGCCCCGTGTGTGTGGGCAAGCGGGGTTGAGGTGGGAATGTGGGAGTGGTTCGGTTATGGGGAATATTGCGCGGAAATGGGAACTGATGAGATTCCTCTGCAAGTCGATGGAAACTCAATGGACCGAATGGCCTACATTTGTATCAGTTCATTATTATTGTCACGTACTAAATAGTTCATCCATTACGTACGTCAAGGTAGCTCAGAGAGAAGGAGGCTGCAGAATACAGAGAGAGGCAAGGTGCAAGGGTCACGGCAAGATAGACTGGGAAATCAAGAGTTCATCTTTAGCAAACAGCAGGGCCGAAGTTGTTCTTGAGCCTGGTGGTAGTTGTTCCCGGGTTTTTGTATCATGGGGTGGGGATGGATGAGAGATACTGGTTTGATTGAGTTGATCCTCAATCCTGGCAAATGTACCGTCACCAAGCGAAGAGTCACTGTCAGTGAGTTGTTGATTATGGTGTGCCCTCTGAATGTTTGGCCTTTATGTACTTTTTGATCAGCTGATTGGTCACCATTTCAGAAACTCAATGTGATGTGGGGAGGAGATCTTGTTGCCGGTTGGTTGTGTCATGAACTTCGTGCGTTGTAGTCTGGTGTTTTGCACAGAGATGTCTCCTTGTGTGATGACAGGACATTTGCAAATAAATTACCAAGATCAGAGTTCAACTCAACCCAACCACCAACCACTCAAGCCATACATTTTCCAAATTAGTTCCAGGAGAGAGACTGGTTGGGCTAGGAGTGGTCCTTAATCATGTTGACTGCTTTCTCGAAGTGTAGACAGAGTCAATGGAGAGGGGTGGGTTCTAGTTTCTGTGATGTTCTGAGCTGCATTCACAACTCTCCACAGTTTCTTGTGGTCCCGGGCAGAGCAGTTGCCATCTCAAGTCATGATACTTGTGTAAAGATTGGCAAGGGTCAACAGGGAGAGGCCAAATGTCCTCACTCTTCTGAAGAAGTAGAGGTGTCTCTGTCCTTTCTTAGAATTGAATAGAATTTAGATAGGTGGAACAGCTTGATCTGACGATCGGTCCTCTGTCTCTGGCTGGCCCTCACTGGTGAGGGTGGCATTCTTTGCCTGATGCCCCCCGAGTGGGGCTCTTTCCTACAACCCTGCCCGTTGTGAGGCACTTTCCAGATACAAGTGGAGGGACATCCCAGCAGGGCAGCTGTCTTTGTCAGCAAGCACCATTGCTCTCAATGCCTCATCCCCTATCTAGCCCAAGTGTCCCTGAACCAAACCCTACCCCCCTCCGACTCACGGTGCCCTACAAAAGCTCCGGTTAAACTACGCATCTTATTCCCTCCCCTCAGTGCAAAGTCACTACGGTGAGAGGCAGCTCGCCCGTCGGTTAGCAAAATAAACAGATTGAGAGAGACTTTGGAACCAAACAGCATACTTGGTTGGCTGTGGAGTGGCTGACTAGATGAGCTGGAGTCAAAGCTGCGAGCTGGTTGGCTCCAACCAGGACTCTTTCTGTGCAGCAGAGGAAGAGGGTCTGAAAAGGGAAGAGAGGGAGAAAACTGAAAAGAGTGAAAAATAAAGAAGGCAGCACTCTTCCCCCTCCCTCCCCACTCCCTCCCACACTTCACGCTAACAAACTCTCTGGCAAACTCCTGTTGCAAGTCCTGACTGGTTACATCATAGTTTGGTACGGTATTCGAACGTGCAGGGATGTAAGAAGCTGTAGAAGGTAGTGGACTCTGATCGGTGCCTCATGGGCACATCCCTCCGCTGGTAGTATCTACAGAAGGTGCTCCCTCAAGAAGGCAATGTCCATCATCAAAGATTGGGGCTATGCTTTCTTCTAGCAGCTGCCAATGGGTAGAAAGTACAGAGACAGAAAAACGAGGTGAGTTTTGCCACTAATACCCTTGGTCTATATTAACAGCTCAACCAACCTCATCCTGCAAGTTGGAGCACTCTCTGTGGGAGCTACCTTACAAAAGGTACTGGATCCGGTCCAGTACATCACAGGTAAGCCTCTCCCAACCACTGAGCACATCTACATGAAATGCTGTCGTACGAAAGTAGCATCCATCATCAGAGATCCCCACCACCTGGGACATGCTCTCTTCTCACTGCTGCCATCAGGTAGAAGGGACAAGAGCCTCAGGACTCATACCACCAGGTTCAAGAACAGTTACTACCCCTCAACCATCAGGTCCTTGAATAAAAACTACACTCACTTGCCCCATTATTTAAATGTTCCCACAACCAATTATCTCACTTTAAGGACTCTTTATCTCATCATCTCATGTTCTCATTATTTATTGCTATTTATTTATATTTGCATTTGCACAGTTTGTTGTCTTCTGCACTCTGGTTGATCTTTCATTGATTCTATTATAGTTACTATTCTACAAATGTGCTAAGTATGCCCACAGGAAAATGAATCTTAGGGTTGTATATGGTGACGTATATGTATTTGATAATAAAATTTACTTTGAACTTGAACATTGAAATAGATTGCACACCAGTGGCTGTACTTCATGAGGAGTTGAGGAGATTCGATGCACCACCAAAGGATTTAGCAAATTTCTGCAGATGCACAGTGGAGAGCATTGTGACTGGGCACATCACAGCCTGGTCCAGAGGCTCCCATGCACAGGGCTGCAAGAGACTGCACACGGCTGTGGACTGAGCCAGCTCCATCATGGGCACTGGCCTCCCAACGGTAGAGGATATTTTCAAAAGGTGATGCCTCAAGAAGGTGGCACTCGTCATTAAGGGCACTCACCAACTGAGGCATGCCCTCTTCTTGCTAGGACCACTGAGGAGCCTGAAGATTCATACTCAGCAGTTTCTTCCACTCTGCCACCAGATTTCTGAATGGTCTATGAAACCATAAACACTATCTCATTCTTCACCAATTTTAAATTTTATTTTTTATTGTAACTTGTAGCAATTTTTTAATATCTTGCACTGTACTTCGATCACAAAACAACAAATTTCACAGCATATTTCAGTGACAAATACACCTGATTCTTAACAGAATGAGACAATGTCCTTCTAACCTAGGTGCTCCCAACCAATTTTATGCCATGGACCCCTACCAATAACCGAGCAGTCCGTGGGCGCAGGTTGGGAGCTCGTCCTCTAACCAAAGGGGATGTGTGCATGATACCTAAATCCTTGTGGATCTGTATAATCCAAGAAGCCTGTTCCAAAGGACATGAACGGGAGGGCTATGGTCCGACTGCAGGCCGATGGGATGAGGCAGAATAATACAGTAGTTCGGTGTGGACTAGGTGGGCCAAAGGGCCTGTTTCTGTGCTGCAGTTTTATCTGATTCTATGACTCTCTCTCACTCTCTACAGCCTCCTGCGCTACTAAACTTGCTCAAAGAACAGTGTCTCATTTTCCAGCCTTCCTAACTCAAGACAAAGTTCTCCACCTTCACTCATTTACATAGAAATCCAGTGGACGAGTAAACCCTTCTGGCCCTTCCAGTTATGCCGCCCAGCACCTCACAGATTTAACCCTAGACCAATCACTGGGCAGTTCACAATGAATCAGATTCAGGTGTAATCCTAGACCAATCACTGGACAGTTCACAATGAATCAGATTCAGGTGTAATCCTAGACCAATCACTGGACAGTTCACAATGAATCAGATTCAGGTGTAACCCTAGACCAATCACTGGACAGTTCACAATGAATCAGAATCAAGTGTAACCCTAGACCAATCACTGGACAGTTCACAATGAATCAGAATCAAGTGTAACCCTAGACCAATCACTGGACAGTTCACAATGAATCAGATTCAGGTGTAACCCTAGACCAATCACTGGACAGTTCACAATGAATCAGAATCAAGTGTAACCCTAGACCAATCACTGGACAGTTCACAATGAATCAGAATCAAGTGTAACCCTAGACCAATCACTGGACAGTTCACAATGAATCAGATTCAGGTGTAACCCTAGACCAATCACTGGACAGTTCACAATGAATCAGAATCAAGTGTAACATCACCAGCATATATCGTGAAATTTGTTGACTTTGCGACAGCAATACAATCCAATACATAATTTAAAAAACTGTGAATTACAGTAAACATTTAAAATACTTAAGTAAGTATTGCAAGAATAGAGATATAAATGTAGTGAGGTAGTGCTCATGGATTCAATATCCATTCAGAAATTGGATGGCAGAGGGGAAGAAGCTGTTCCTGAATCATTGAGTGTGTGCCTTCAGGCTCCTCTACTTCCTTCCTGATGATAGCAATGAGAACCTGGGTGATGGGGGTCCTTAATAATGGATGCCATCTTTTTGAGGCATCGGTTTTTGAAGATATCCTGGATACTACGAGGCTCGTGCCCATGATGGAAGTGACTGAGTTTACAACTCTCCGCAGCTTATTCCAATCCAGTGAAGTGCCCCCCATCCACCCCTATACCAGATGGTGATGCAGCCAGTTAGAATGCTGCTCACAGTACATCCGTAGAAATTTGGTGACAGATCTCCTCTAACTCCTAGTGAAATATAGCCGCTGTCGAGCCTTCTCTGTAGCTACATCGATATGTTGGGTCCAGGATAGATCTTCGGAGATATTGACACCCAGGAAATTGAAATTGCTCATTCTCTCCACTTCTGATCCTTCTAGAGAACTGGTGTGTGTTCTCTCATCTTACCCATCTTGAAGTCCAATTAACCTACCCAGAACAAATTCAGACTGTGGGGGTGGGGGGGGGAGTGGACGAAAGCAAGGAAACCCACACGTTCACCAAGAGTAAATACAAACTCCTTGAGAGATGGTATTGGACTTGAACTCCGAACTCTGACCCCCCCCCCCAAATGTAATAGCAGGCACTAACCACTACGCCACCATGGCACCAATTTAGATAGTTTAGTTTCTGTCTGTCTGTATCGGAATTAGCCAATATTCCCTGTTATTATGTTGACACAGTGTTTTATTGTCCCTTTTCTCTATCAGCTGATCTATGGACATGTTCTACATTGCCATTAGCAACACGTTACACAGACAAAGGAACTTAATTTGTCCCTAACACGGGACACATTTACACAGATCCCTCTAGAGTTATAGAGTCAGAAAACTACAGCACAGAAATGTGTCCTCTGCCTATCTAGTTTGTCCTTAACCACTTAAACTGCCTACTCTCATCAACCTGCGTCCAGGCCATAACTTTCCATACTCCTACCTACCATCCATCTAGCTATCCAAACTTCTCTGAAATGTTGAAATCAAAATCACATCCGCCACTTGTGCTGGCAGCTCATTCCACACTCTCACCACCCTCTGAGTGAAGAAGTTTCTCCTCATGTTCCCCTTAAACTTTTCACCTTTCACCCCTAACCCATGATCTCTGGTTGTATCCCACCCAACTTCAGTGGGAAAGCCTGCTTGCATTTCCCCTATCTATACTACTCATGACTTTGTATATCTCATTCAAATCTCCCCTCAACCTTCTATGTTCCAAGGAATCAAGTCCTAACCTATTCAATCTCTACTTATAACTCAGGTCCTCCTTGTAAATTTTCTCTGTCAACCTTATTTATATCTTTCCTGTAGGTAGGTGACCAAAACCGCGCAAAATACTTCAAATTAGGCCTCACCAACATCTTATACAACTTCAACATAACAACCCATCTCCTGTACTCAATACATTGATTTATGAAGGTGCCAAAAGCTTTCTTTACAACCCTATCCACCTGTGATGACACTTTCAATAAATTATGGACCTCCATTCCCAGATCCCTCTGTTCAGTGTCCTGCCGTTCACTGTGCAAACTCTACCCTGGTTGGTCCTTCTAAAGTGCAAAACCTCACACTTGTCCACCTATGTCATCCCTCTGTTCCACCATTCCACCCATGTCTTCTCTGATATGTGAAATAACTTGTCTTCTCTTTTTCCCAGTTCCGTCAGGTCTCAGACATGGAGCACTCACTCTGTTACCTCCCTGCAGATGGTGTCTGACATGTCGAGTGTTTTCAGCATTTTTTAAAAAAATTTGGACTTCTGTCATCTGTAGTTATTTTTATGATCACTAAATTTCACACCCATTTAGCAGAATGATAAATTCTTTTTCCTACAGCTGTCATGAACCGGGAATTATTTTTAGCACTCAAAGCAGAGACAGGTGGACAGCTGATATCATTTATCCAATGTAAAAGTATCTGATACACTTAGACAAGGGTTCCCAATGAGTTTTATGCCATGGAACCCTACATTAAACAAGGGGTCTGAGGACCCCAAGTTGGGAATCCCTGATTTAAGGTGAGAAGGGGAAGTTCAAAGGAGATAGACCATAGTCATATGAAAGTTCAGCACAGAAACAGGCCCTTTGGCCCATCTAATCCATGCCGAACCACTTGGACTGCCTACTCCCATTGAACTGTACTAGGACCATAGCCCTCTATACCCTTACCATCTATGTACCTATCCAAACTTCTCTTAAATGTTGAAATTGAGCTCACATGGACCATTTGTGCTGGCAGCTCATTCTATACGACTCTCTGAGTGAAGAAGTTTCCCCTCATGTTCCCCTTAAACATTTCATCTTTCACTCTTGACCTCTGGTTATAGTCCCACCCAACCTCGGTAGAAAAAGCCTGCTTGCATTTACCCTATCTCTAGCTCTATCAAATCTCCCCTCAATCTTCTACGTTCCAAGGAATTGAGTTCTAAACCTATTCAGTCTTTCCATACAACTCAGGTCCTCCAGTCCCGGCAACATCCTTGTAGATTTCCTCTGTACTTTTTCAACCTTATTTACATCTTTCCTGTAGGTGGTGACAAAAACTACACACAATAATCTAAATTAGACCTCACCAGTGTCTTATACAACTTCAACATAACATCCCATCTCTTGTGCTCAATATTTTGAATTATGATGTGTGGGGCAGCTTGCTTTTTAGTTTGGACAGTGGCATATCTGGACTGGTACTGACAGCCAGGTGGTGGAGGTAGATACTTATATTTGGGCCCTTACAGCTGCACCACCCAGCAACCATCGATTTAACCCTAGCCCAGTCACAGGACGATCTACAATGACCAATTAACCTATCTGGCACATCTTCAGACTGTGGAGGAAACACACTCGGTCATGGTAGGAATGTACAAGCTCCTTACAGAAGTGTAAAGAATTAGTGCTAACCACTATGCTACCACCCTATGATAGATGTGTTTAGGAAGTTCTTAGACATGTCCTGGGACGTGCAGAGAATGGCGGGCTTTGGAAACCACTGTTGTTTTTAAAATAATATTTCTTATAAGATTTATACTTTTTAAGAAACTCATGGATTTTTCACACTAACTGGCAGAAAACGGTATAGCAGCTAAACCATAGTTTATCACCCTTCTCATATTTCATTGGCTAAGTATTAACACATTACCCACATGATGTAATTGTTTTAATTATGCATCCTGTTCACTAGTTTATTCCTACCTAAGGAAATTCTTATCTTGTCTATAAAAGTGATGGATTTTTCAGATGCGCCATCTTCCCGCTTTGCAGTTTTATCCCTTCGTCTTCACTGTTCATCTACTTTTCAGCATTGTTTCTCGGCTCTTTATTCAGTTTGCTTAGTATTTGTGTGTTTGTTTGTACTCTAAAATAAACTGAAATCTTGGAATTAAAAGTGCTCTTCGTTCCTGACTCCTGGTAAAACTGTAAGGATCGGAAAATAAACAGAGATCCATAAAACTTTGGTTCGCCCACATTGGGAGTATTTCATATCGTTCTGGCCGCCCCACTACAGGAAGAATGTTGAGGCTTCGGAGAGGGTGCAGAAGAGGTTTGTCAGGATGCTGCCTGGTTTACAGGGCATGTGCTGTCACGAGAGGCTGGATAAACTTGGGTTGTTTTCTCTGGAGCAGCAGAGGCTGTGGTGAGATCTGATAGAGTTTTATTAGACTATGAGAGGCACAGATAGACAGGGAGTATCAGTTTCCCAGGGTTGAAATGTCTAATACCAGAGGGCATGCTTTGAAGGTGAGAGGGGGTAGGTTCAAAGGAGATGTGACGGGTAAGTTTTTTACTCAGAGAGTGGTAGGTGCCTGGAATTCATTGCCTGGTATGGTCGTAGAGGCAAATACATCAGAGGCTTTTAAAAGATGTTTGATTAGGCACATGGATGTGAGGAAGATGGAGGGATATGGACATGGTGTAGGTAGGAGGGATTAGTGTTTGGGTGTTTCTGATTTGTCTTTTAGCTGGTTCAGCACAACATCGTGGGCTGAATGGCCTGTTCCTGCTGTACTCGTCTATGGTCTATGTTCTAAGAAATGAATTGCTGTTAGCTCGACTAGTTCAGCACAATATTGTGGGCTGAAGGGCCTGCTACTGTGCTGGGTCTTTCAGTGTGGGATGGTGAATCTCTCCACTGTAAACATCTAAAACAAAGGTGATGTTTGACGTCTGAAAAGGACCTTAAAGGTGGGATTCAAAAGGAGTTCAATAACATTGACAGAATCCTGTCTGCACAGCAAGGAATGAATTCCCCAGGTAACTGAGAATGGATATGCTTAGGAGTGATTTATCTCATATTGACTGAATGGCAATAGGTAGAGGTTAAGAGGATGAATTTTAAAACCCATTGGGAATCATTTCAGAGTGGAAACTCAGTCATTATACCATAAACCGAAAAGCTTTAAGAACTTGCAAGTCATACAGCACAATCAGAGGCCCTTTGGCCCATCGAATGTGAACTGATCCTCAACCAATGTTTCGCTGGATCTAACATTAATCCTGACATTTCCATCCACTCCCCAGATTATCCCCCTCATCCTCACACCGCGGGGGGAGGGGAGGAGTATTTACAATTTACTGTGGCTTGTTAACTCAGCAACCCCACACATTGCTGGGGGGTGCGATGAAACCACAATACCTGTGAGAATGGGGTTGAGAGGGGTAATAAATCAGCCTTGATTGGAGGGTGGGGTAGACTCAATGGTATGAATGACCTGATTCTGTTCCTTTGATCAGTCACAAGGAGAATGTGTGCGTGTGCGCCCGTGTGCGCACACACACCCACACGTGCACACATGCGCTATAAGTGAGGATCGAGCCCCAGTCTCTGGGACTGAGAGACAGCCGCTGTCCCCACTGCCAGGAGAGAACAAGAATCTTCAAAGAGAAAGACACAGTCTATTGTTCTTTAGATGACTTTGGATCGAGTGAACATTACTCTAAATCTAACTGCTGGCTGTACCATTCATTTTCAGAAGAGGCAACTTGAAGTGAGTTTCTCCAGCACAAAATTCTTTCGGGAAGACAGCTTCAACAGCAGATAACTTTTTAAATTTTCAGTGACGTTTAGTTTTTTTCTAATGGCCCAGATCCAAACTATCAATCAGTTCATCGCCACAGTGACACAGTGGGAAGTGCAGTCCCACAGACCCAGGCTAGAGCCTGACCTCTGACGCTGTGTGTGTGTGTCTGTGTGGAGTCTGTAAGTTCTCTCTGTCGACCACACGTATTCCCCCCATGTACCCTGAATTTCCCCCACATCCCAAAGACATACAGGGTCAGAGGGGTAATCAGACGCTGTAAATTGCCCTCCTAGTGTGTGGGTGAGGGATAGAATCTAAGACAATGCTGGGGGAATGAAATGGGATTGGTGTAAATATAAATATATATCAGTGTAAATGGGTGGTTGATGGTCAGTATGAGGTTCCCTAACATTGTTATAGGTTGTAATGGGGACAAGCTCCCACTAGCTATTAAATGCTCCCAATGGCGTGCACCTCAAATAGCCTCTGACAACCAAATCCAGCTCCTGGCCTTCGCGTGTGGTTTAGCTACTAAGTCTGGTGGAACCATTCCTACTGACAAGAGAAGGGGCAAAGGCAGGCTGCTGGCACCCTAACACCAGTCTTTTCGGGCAAATGGGGCTCATCAGACATGGTTGGCAGCTCATCTGGAGGAAACCTCTGATCTCAAAACTCCGCTGCCTAGTGGCTATACCCACATATGGGGAAGGCTTTGGGAGTAAACCTTGAGAAAAAGTCCGGAACTGGAGTCCCTAAGGCAGGTGTACATTGAGTTCAACACTGACTGGCAACTCCTACAACACCGCTGTGCCAGACTGTAAGAGTCTCTACCGTTCCTTTGGGTTCATCAGATGCGTAAAGAGAGTGAGATGGTACATGGGCAGCAGCTTTCTCTCCACGTTATACTGCCCTAGCTTGTGTATCATGTAGACAGCTGGGACACAACATCGATGGCCGACCCTGACCGATGGAGAGCTCCACGTCAGTATGAAAACTCAGTGGGACAAAGGACCTGTTTCTGCGCTCTCCCTCTGTGTGACGTGAGAGTTTACGAGTGTGGACATCTGCGAGGGTGAGATTGGTTTTAGGAAGTAATCTGTACCAGCGACTGCACAATAATGGGAATTTTATTCCTGAATAACACACACAAAATGCTGGAGGAAATCAGCAGGCCAGGCAGCATCTGTGGAAGTCAACAAACTTTGGGCCTAGAACCTTCTTGATGACTGGAAAGGAAGGGGGAAGACACCAGAATAAAAAGGTGGGTAGAGGAAGAGGAGGAGGAGGATAGCTAGAGGTTGATAGGTGAAACCAGGTGGGTGGGAAAAGTGAAGGTCTGGAGAGAAAGGAATCTCATAGGAGAGGGAAGGTGGGACCTGTACAGAAGAGATGGTTTGCACCTGAACTGAAAGGAGACTAATATCCTAGCAGGAAGGTTTACCAGTGCTGAAGGGTGAGGAGTTTAATCTAGAGTTGCAGGAACAGAGAGTGGAGAGGTTGTGGAGACAGATGTTGTTAAGACAAAGTCGGAAATCAAAAGGTTAAGTATGGTGGGGCTAATGTTCTGAGTTGAGTATATTTCAATGCAAGAAATATCTGTAGGAAAGGCTGATATCTCAGACATCAACACCTAGAGTTATGACATTGTAACCATTAGTGAGACATGGTTACAGGAGGGTTAGGACTGGCAGCGCAATGTTCCAAGGCTCCGGTGTTTTAGACGTGATAGAGTGAGTGGAATTAAAGGAGGAGAGGAGTCGTTATAAGTAAAGGAAAATGTCACAGCAATGCTCAGTCAGGACAGACTGGAGAACTCGTCTAGTGAGGCGTTATGGGTGGAACTGAGAAATCAGAAAGGTGTGACCACATTAACAGGGTTTTCTACAGAGCACCCAACAGTCCGAGGGATTTAGAGGAACATATCTGTAAAGTGGTCACAGACTGTTGCAAGAAACATAAGGTTGTGCTAGTATGTGATTTTAACTTTCAACATAATGGGATTTCTGTACCGTAATTGTTCTTCCAGTGAGATGGTGACCCATATACACGCAGCGGCCTCTCCAGGACCAACCAAAAATGCTTTTTCTCTTTGTTAAATGTGTTTTTATACACAGTAAGACTATTCTTGACTCCAATCACTACACGTTCAACAGGTCTACTGCATCAGTGAGCTGTTCATTGTTTGGAGTAGCCGGCTGGGGCGTTGTAAGAGTCGGACAATGATTCACAGAAGGTGAGTCAGCTCATCAGGCTGAGGGATTTGAGTAGGGCTGTCGGTCCGCAGGAGGAATTGGACTGTGTTTGGAAGAGCTGACCAGGGTGCTACCTGCTACACTTAGGCATGAGGGTTGGTGCCTTGGAGCTGGCACAAAGGTGGCACGTAGTGAAACCATGTGTAACTGTCTTGGACGTTTCTTTTGCCCTGTTGGACGCTGACTGCCGAAGGCCTGCTTCCGTTGTTTAGTGACGAGAGAGGCGGGGAGGCAGCAGTGTCGCCTCAGTTGGAGCGAGGACTAGGTCTCAAGCTGTGGGCTTGCATCGTAGCGTGGCGTCTCGTGTCGCTGTTGCCCCCTAGTGTTGGTTTGGTGGAATTACAGGTTGGAGTGCTGGGAAACATCACTTTGTGAGACTTGTTGCTCAGGGTCTTGGGACTAAGAACATGTTTTTTTTACATGACTATGTTCTGTTTTTTAAATTTTTTTCACTATTTTGAAAGCGCATGGATGTTTTTGCACCTTGGCCCCAGAGGAACACTGTCTCATTCGAGTATATCCATGTATGGTTTGAATGACAATTAAAATTGATATGACTTGTGATGGGACAGAGTATTTCAAATGTATTCAGGAAAGTTTCTTTAATCAGTGCATAGAAGTCCCAACAGGAGCGTGTTTAATACTTGATTGGCTATTAGGGAAGGAGACAAGGCAGGTGACAAAGGTTTGTGTAAGGGAGTACTTTGCATCTAGTGATCATAGCACCATTAGTTTCAAGTAATTATGGAAGAAGATAGGTCTGGTCCATGGGTTGGGATTCTATATTGGAGAAAGGCCATTTTTGATGGTGTCAGAAAGGAGCTGGATTAGGATAGACTATTTTCTGGCAAAGGTGTACTTGGTAAGTGGGAGGCCTTCAAAAGTGAAAATTTGAGAGTACAAAGCTTGTATGTGCCTGTCAGAATAAAAGGAAAAGATAACAGGTGTAGGGAACTTTGATTTTCAAGAGATATTGAGGTCCTGGTTAAAAAAAAGAGGTTCATAGTAGATATAGGCAGGCAGGAACAAATGAGGTACTTGATTATAAGAAATGCAGGAGAACATTTAATAAGGAAATCAGGAGGGCTAAAAGAAAACATGAGGTTGCTCTAGCAGGCAAGGTGAAGGAGAATCCTAAAGGCTTCCACAGATATGTTAAGAGCAAAAGGACAGGATGGAGCAAAATTGGTCCCCTTGTAGATCAAAATGGTAATCTATGTGTGGAGCTAGTAAAGATGGGGGAGATCTTAAATGGATTTTTTTGCACCTTCATTTATTTGAGAGATGGTCACAGAGTCTATAGATACGAGACAATGAAGCATCGAGGTCATTGACCCTGTACAGATTACAGAGGGGGAGGTGTCCAGAGGCAAATTAGGGTGGATTAATCCCCAGGGCATGACAAAGTGTTCCCTTGGACCCTGTGGGAGACAAGTGCAGGGACTCCAGCAGAGATATTTAAATAAGCGACAAGTAAGGAACCAGAGGATTGGAGGATAGCTAATATTGTCCCGCTGTTTAAGAAAGGCTCTAAGAATAAACTTGGAAATTACAGGCCAGTGAACTTGACATCAGTAGTGGGAAAGTTATTGGAAGGTATTGTAAGGGACTGGATATATGAGTATTTAGATAGATAGGGTCTGATTAAGGGGACAGCCAGCATGACTTTGTGGGTGGTAGGTCATATCCAAAAAATCTTATAGATAAATAAACTCTTTTCAGTCTTCCTGCTTAATATGTCAATCTTTTGATGACAAACTGTGCCATTTTCTTCAGGGATGATGATTAGATGAGTACTAACCAGTCAGGAGGGATGGACTACAGGGATATAAATACCACCAGACTAGGCATGCCCAGGCATCATCCCTGAAGAAGATTGCAGTGTTTGTCATTGAAACATCAGTTATAATCAATAAGAGTTTATTTGTCATATATGCCAGAGAAGCACTAGATCCTTTTCAATTTTATAGTTTCTCAAGGAAGTTACCAGGGAAGTTGATAAGGGATGACAGTAGCTTTTGTCTACATAGACTTCAGCAAGGCATTTGACAACGTCCTGCATGGGAGTTCAGTTAAGAAGGTTCAGTCGCTCAGCATTCAGGATGAGGTAGTAAATTGGATTAGACATTGGCTTTATGGGAGAAACCAGAGAGTGGTAGTAGATGGTTGCCTCTCTGACTGGAGGCCTGTGACTAGTGGTGTGCCACAAGGATCAGTGCTGGGTCAGTTGCCGCTTGTAATCTATATCAACGACCTGGATGTTAATGCGGTTAACTGGATCAGCAGATGTGCAGATGACTCTAAGATTGGGAATGTAGTAGACAGTGAGAAAGGCTATCATAGGCTGCAGTGGGATCTGAACCAGTTGGAAATATCGGCTGAAAAATGGCAAATGGAACTTAATGCAGACAAATGTGATGTGTTGCACTTTCAGAAGACTGACCAGCGTCGGTCTTAAATAGCAGTAGGGCACTGTGGAGTGTGGTAGGACAAAGGGATCTGGGAATACAGGTCCACAATTTATTTAACGTGGTATCACAGGTAGATAGGGACATTAAGAAAGCTTTGGCACATTGGCTTTCATAAATCAAAGTACTGAGTTCAGGAGATGGGAGGTTATGTTGAAGTTGTGTAAGACATTGGTGAGGCCTAATTTTGGAGTATTGCGTGTAGTCTTGGTCACCTACCTACAGCAAAGATGTAAACAAGATTGAAAGAGTGCAGAGAAAATTTACGAGGATGTTGCCAGAACTTGAGGACTTGAGTTGTAAGTAAAAATTGAATAGGTTAAAACTTTATTCTCTAAAACGCATTAGATTGAAGGGAGATTTGAAAGCAGTATAAAAAATTTTCAGGGGTATAGATAGGGTAATGTAAACACAAAAATAGTCTGCAGATTCCAGAAATCCAAAGCAACACACACAAAATGATGGAGGAACTCAACAGTCATGTAGCATCTATGGAAATGAATGGATAGTTCACGTTTCAGGCCATGACCCTTCTTCAGGACTAAGCAAGGGTAAATACAACAGGCTTTTTCCACTGAGGTTGGGTGCGACTACAACCAGAGGTTATGGGTTAAGGGTGAAAGGTGAAAGTGTAAGGGGAACACAAGGGGAAACTCCTTCACTCAGATGGTGGTGAGAGTGTGGAATGAGCTGCCAGTGAAAGTGGTGCATGTGAGTTCGATTTCAATGTTTAAGAGAACATTGGATAGGTACAGGGATGGTAGGGGTGTTGAGTACTCTGGCCCCAGTGCAGGTAAATGGGTCTCAGCAGTTTAAATGGTTTGGCATGGACTGGATGGGCCAAAGGGCCTGTTTCTGAAGCTGTAATTTCTAAGACACTACAACTGTATGATGGGCAATCAGGTGGGTAAGAAAGGTAAAGGGCTGGCGAGGAAGGAATCTGATGAGAGGAGAAAGGGAAGGAGGGGACCTGGAAGAGGTGATAGGTAGGCAAGAAGAGATAAGAGGCCAGAGTGGGGAATAGAGGGAGAGGGAAGTGGGTGGGGGCAAGACATTTCTTTTAACAGAAGGAGAAATTGATATTCATGTCATCACTTTGGAATCCATAGTGGAATGAAATTAAAGAAAGAAATGTAAAAGGAACAGGTTGAAAGTATTTGGGTAATTTCAGCCGGAATGACTGTGTAGATTGGAATATAAAAGTGTACGATAGTAGGGGTTGGAAGCAGTTAGGAAAGATTTATACAGTATTGATTGAAACCCAATAGGCACACTCGTAGTGTCAATTAAAACCCATTAGCAAATATTTAGCCATGGGAAGTGAAATCCACTAGGAACCATTTAACAGTGGGGGTCCAGACTAACATTCATGTCCCTAGTAAAAAGTGGATACAGAGCCATTTAAAACTAATTAGAAAACAAACTGCTGCTAAAATGAGAGAGACCGCGGAGGCAGGATGGATCTAACCAGGGATGGGACAGTTTTAGGGTGAGGACTGGTATCTCAAGGAACGGCCTGGAAGACATGTGCCTTTGGGGTGCAGCTCTGTTGCTTGCCAGTGTCGCTGGAGATCGGAATATCAAGATAGCGGGTGCAGCTGTCTGAGGCCTCTGCGCTCGAGTGATCTCTTTTCCTGATAGTGAGAGAGAGTTTGCTGCTGGTTCTTGAGTTGGGGGAACTCGAAATAAAGCAACTCTGCAGACTGTAACATCGAAACAGTGAGCTGTTGGTCTCCCCTCTTGCTGTGGAGAGGTGATACCTCTCTCTCTCCCTTGTTAGTGAGAGAGAGAGAGCCTGTGACATGTTGGATGAAAAATGTTTTTGATGGCCTCTAGATCGTGATCTCTTGGGGGCTTTCCTGTTGCTTGCATGGAAGGTGGTGGCGGGCTGATACTTCCTGCTGGAATAAGTGGGGCGAGGGGGAGGAGGGAGGGTTGATACTTTGCGGCTGCTTATTCATGGGAGGGGATATTTGCAGTTCTGACATTTCTGTCATTCATTCTTTGGGGTTTTTCTTCTGTTTTGTGGATATCTGTGAAGAGTAAGAGTTTCAGGTTGTGTACTGTATATTAATTTGAACTATTGAACACTATCGGCACCGGTTTAAGAGTGGGGAACAATTGCTCATTACTAATTGAGCGGGAGTGTGGGGCTAGCGCATCACTTTACGGTACAGGTGACCCAGATTTAATTACCATCATTGCCTGTAAGGTGTATGTCCATTCTCCCTGTGACCGTGTGGGTTTCCTCCCACAGAATCAGAATCAGGTTTAATATCACCAGCATATGTTGTGACATTTGTTAACTGTGCAGCAGCAGTACAATGTAATATAAAGTAATAGAAAAAATATGAATTACAGTAAGTATATATATATATATATAATAGTTAAATTAAGTAAGTAGTGCAAAAATAGAAACAAAAAACTAGTGAGGTATTGTCTATGGGTTCAATGTCCATTCAGAAATCAGATGGCAGAGGGGAAGAAGCTGTTCCTAAATCATTGCATGTGTGCCTTCAGGCTCCTGCACCTCTTCTCTGAGTCCAAAGACACACCAGTTGGTAGGTTAATTGGTCATTGTATATTGTCCTGTGATTAGGCTAGGATTAAATCAGGGGATTGATGGGTGGCGTGGCTCGAAGGGCCCATATCAAAAAAATAAGATTTTAAAAAGATAATTTTATACCTAGTGGTATTGGCAGTAGAAACCATTTTAAAATGGGGATTTAATTAATCCCAGTAGTTTCCAATTTATTGATGCCCAGTATAAAATCTTATATATTGGAGACTGAACCCCAATAGGAATGAGTTATGTGGCGATTGAACCCTAAGAGAGTATATTTTATATGGGAAATTATCCCTAATAGGAACAGATTTTATTGGAGACTGAATTCCAATGGGAACCATTTTGTATTAGGGATGGGATTGGCCAAGTACAGAGAACCACAATGGCCAATAACATAGGTCTGGATTGGCCAGGAATGGAAAGTTTCATTAGACAATAACAAAGATCCATATTGGTTAGGCGCAGAGATCTAGATTGGTAAGGAAGAGAATGGTGATGAGGCAGAGAAGAGAGAACTGGATTTTCCAGGAACACAGATCCAGACTGGCCAGGAAGGAAGTATGGAGTGGGCAGGAACACAGAGTAGCATCAACCAACACCAGAAAGCTGAAGCTGTTGCAACAGTCCAGAAAACTCCTGAAAGACAATTTGGTTGCCCAGGGTTTAAGATTTGAATTGACAAGGAATAAAGTAATTGATTGGACAATTGTGCAGATCTGGGTAACCATAGGAATCTGGATTGGCTAGGAACGTAGAGGATGAGTGCCAACCAAAGAAGAGCTTAATTGATTGGTAATAGATTTTTGGATTGGTCAGTAACTGATATGTGAATTAAAGAGGAACAGAGATCTGGATTGGTCAAAATGAAGATATGGATTGGCTAAAACAAGATCAGGATTAGTGAAAATAGAGATCTGGATTGGCTTGAACAGAAAACTAGATTGCTCAATATAGTGAACTGGATTTGCTAGAATACAGATCTGGGTTGGCTTGAATAGAGAGCTAGATTGTGTGGTGATGATGATTTTGATTGGATAGGAACAGGGGACTGAACTTTACCAGAAATGGATATTTAAAGTGGCCAGAGATATAGATTGGCCATCAACTGGGATCTGGATTAGTCACAAAGACAGTTCTGGATTGGGCAGGAATTGGCAGTCGGAGTGTACAGAACTTGGACATAAACGGGGATTTGGAGTGGGAAGAGGGAACACTTTGGTATTGCTGGAATGAAGATTTGGTTTTCCTTAGGATAGGTATTGGCAAGGAATGGGGGAGGGGTTACAGTAGTTTGGTCAGGATTGGGATTAAGTGGCTTGGGATGAGTATCTAAATTGGCCTAGAACAAAGATCAGGACTGGCCAGGGTCAGAGTTAAGTACATGCTTAGGATTGGTCACCATCTGCGTTCAGTTTTAGCATTGGATGCAATTCTGGATCGGCCAAGAGAGAAGAACTGGACTGTCCCAGAACAGCGGTCTAGAAGAATCACCATTGGCCAGTCATGGCCTGCTCAAATGGCCAGTGCCAGGGCCCTGTACTGGCCAAAAGCACAGAATAGGCATAAATAGTCATTTAAACTGGCCAAGATTAGATGGCAAAAAAGGCCAAGGTATGAGATCCAGAATAGCATGCATCAGAAGTCTGGATTGGTCAATGGTGTCGACCAGGATTTGTCAAGCACTGGTTGAAGGCAGATTATGGAGCCGGATTACACTGGAATAGGGATCTGAATTGAATATGTTCATCAATCTAGATTTGCCATAGACAGAGATTTTGTTTGGCCAGGAGCAGGTATTCGCAGTGACTAGAAGAAAAGATCTAGATTGGGAGGAAGTGGAACAGCTTCCTGGATTGGCAAGAAAGTGGATGTTCATTGATAACTAAGGGAGATTGTAATTGATTGGTAATAGATTTCTGGATTGGTCAGTAACTGATATGTAAATCAGTGAGGAACAGAGATCTGGATTGGCCAGGACCAGAGATTGGGATTGGCCAGGAATAGAGAGCTCAAGTAACCATGAAGAGAGAGCTAGTGAGTGAAAAAAGAAAGCTAGATTAACCAGAATTGGATATTAGGAACAGGCAAGAACTTTGAATTGTTTGGCCACACATGGAGATCTGAGCATGGAAAGCAGAGGTCAGCAGTGGCCAGGAAGGGGGAGCTGGAGAAGCCAAGAATGGTGATCCAGAGAAAGCAAGACGAGTAACCTGGACTGGTCAGGGGCAGAGATCTGGATTGTAGAAGAAAATAAGCAATTTGGGCCAGAAAATGTGGATAAAATAGGCACGATGCTCTAGATAGCTGGGAATTGACTAATTAACAGCTGGATCACCAGGAAAAGAGGGCTACTTTAGCCAAGGGTGGAAGTTCCTTATCAGTCTGGAGCTGGACAACTTTAACTAAAACTGGAACTGGACAAGGGCTGTGCTTGATTCTTTGTGATCACAGATCAGGATTGACCATGAACAGATCTGCATGGCTTGCAACAGAAATCTGGATTGGCCTGGAACAAAGATATGGATTAACCAGGAATCAAAGATTGAATGGGTCAGTGAGAGAACTTGTATATGCAGGGATTAAGCAGAGAGGTATAGCCAGTAATACAGAACAGTGTTCCTACCCAATTAAATGTGTATTCCTGTTCAATATGAACCCATGTTCCTGGCCAATCCCAACTTGAGTTCCTAGCCAATCCATACCTATCTTTAATTCCTTGCCAATTCAGATCTAGTCTAATAATCTGGATAAAACTAAAGAAATGGGGTGGGCAGCAACATCTTCTGGATTAACACATTTTAGCAATCTGGAGGAGCCTTGCATAAAGAACTAAGACAACAGTGTGAATCCTGGATTGGCCATAAATGGAAATGTGCAGTGGCCAGGATAGAGATCAGGATAAACCAGGAATAACAAACACTGATCAGGATGTGTTGTCAGAAGCACAATTATGGATTAGCCAGATGGCCACATTGTGCAAGGACAAAAATCTGGAACATCCAGTAGAGAACCTGGATTGTCCAGAAGTTCCATTTGGATTCTCCAAGGAAAGATGTTTGGAATACTGTGATTGACAAGGACAGAAATCTGGAATGGCCAGGAGTTGTGATCAGATTGGGCAGGGACTTTGATGTGGATTAGCCTAGAAACCAGGAATGGAATAGGAGCAGACGCTCAAATGGGCAAGGAATTTGGCTATGGATTGAGCCAGATTGGAACTCCTGGAATGGCAAAGAAACTGATCAACTACAAATGGAAATGTAACTGGGTAAGAATACTGAACTGACCCAGAGACTACCATGGTTAGGAAAGGAAATCTGACCTGGTCTGGATTGGTCAGGAATGGGGTTCTGGATCAGCCAGGGACAGGAAGCTGAGTAGCTGGAAATAAAGACTTGGATTGACCAGGAAACAGGAACTGGACTGAACATGTATAGGGATCTAGATTGATCAGGATGGAGATTTCTGGATTGAATAGGAATGGGTATTCAGATTGGACAGGCACAGGAAGCTGGAGTGGCTTGAACAGACTTACTGATCTGGACTATGCAGAAATATGGATTTGAATTGGCCAGGTAATGGATATCTCGATGGATATAGAGATTGGCCAAGAATAGAGACCTGGATTGGATAGCAGTTGGGATTTGGATTGGCCAAGAATGGTGATCTGGATAGTGACTAGGCATTCTTATGTTGAGCTGAGCACTGACTGACAATTCCTACGATGCTGCCCATCCCAAACTGTATTGGTCTCTGGCGTTCCTTTGCATTCATTAGCTGCGTGGAGAGGGGAAGCCTGCTACAAGGACAACAGCTTTCATTGCATATCGTACTGCCCTGGCTTGCGTACTGTCTTGTTTATCACGTAGACAGCTGTGATGCAACATCCATGGTTGAGCAACCACTGGAGGGTCTCATTCGGTGATGCAGATTAATCAAGAATAGAGATCTGGATTGGCCAAAAATAGATAATTTATTTGGCCAGGAATAGAGATGTGGACTGGACAGAAATGGGAATCTGGACTGATCAGGAATTGGGATCTGAAATGGTCAGGATGGGAACTTGGACTGGCCAGGAAGAGGGTTCAGGATTTGCCAGGAATGGGGAGCTGGATTGGCTGCGAATAGATACATGGATTGGTCCATAACGAACATCTGAATGGGCTAAGGAAACAAGAATTTGCCAGAAATGCAGATCGTGTGCAGATGGATTGGTCAGTGAGTGTGCCTGCAGATGGAGAACTGCTTTGTCCAGCAGTGGGTGCCTGCACTGGATAGGAATGGACACCTGTACTGGTCAATAACAGGGGTTTCAGTAGTCCAGGAACGGAAACATGAAACAGCCAGATTGAAGACTGGATTAGTCAGTGGAAACGATCTGTGATGGTGCAACACAAATCTCAGGTGGGGAGGAGGAGATAGCTGCCAAAGTAGTAGACAGAAGTCTGGATTAGATGTCCACAGTGGACAGGGACCTGGACTGCTGTGTCACAAACATATGGACTGAAGGGTAACAGAGACGTGGGATGGCCAGGAACAGTGGTTTGGATTGGCCTCAAATGAAGATCTGTCTCAGGCAGGGCAGAAATGGATAAGTGAGACCTCTACGTACAGAAATGGAAGGTGTGCAGATATGGATCAGTTGAGGACTGAAGTCTGGATTGCTTAATAATCGTGGCCTGCCTAAAGAGAACCGGAAGAGGTGAGATAACAAAGAGCTAAGGAACTGAACTAACTGGAAGAGGAGGTCTGGTTTGGACAGGAACAGAACTCTTCACTAGCTAGGAATGGAGGCCGAGGATAGAGGGCAGCATTAGTAAAGGTTAGGTATCCAAATATACCTGATCAGTTATGAAGGAGGACCTGAAATGAGAAGGAACAAAGCTACCTATTGGTCTGTCATGGGTAAGAACAGATTGACCAAGAATGGCCAGTAATCAAGATACAGATAGGCCAAAAACAGAGATCTAGAATTTGAAGGAATTATGCTCTGGAATGGATAGAAGAAAGGATCTGTAACTATGTACTACCAGAGAGCATGCATTGGATGTGAGAGGGGGTACATTCAAGATGGATGCGTAGTGGATGCCTGGAATGTGCTGCCTGCTATGATGGCAGAGGCAAATGCATCAGAGGCTTTTAAGAGATGTTCAGATAAGCACATGGATGTAAGGAAGATGGAGGGATATGGATGGTGTAGGTAGGAGAGATTAGTGTTTGGATGTTTTTGAGTTGCTTTTTAGATGATTCAGCACAACATTGTGGGCTGAATGGCCTGTTTCTGTGTTGTACTCTTCTATGCTCCATGATTCTTGTATTGATTTGGATTAACTAAGATTAGAAACCTGGGTTGGATGCCACTAGGAATGGAGTTTTTCCTTGGCCAACCCTTGTCGTAGCTGTTAGAATTACTGACCTGATTGACTGGAGTGAACTCCTAGATAGACCATGAAGAGAGGGGTGGGAAGGGGCCCCAGAAAGAGAAAGAAGAGAGATTTGGTGAATAGTTGGAGACAGCAGTTTGGCTAATCCGGGAGGGGTCATTCAGACTGAAGAGAATCCTGGATTCTACAAGAATGAGGCTCTGTAGAGCAGATATGTACAGTCCTAAAATAGTTATCAGGAATAGATGGGGACAGAAGTTTTCTCTAGACAAGGACAAATCTTTCCCAAATGAGAATCTGGATTTCTCAGGAACCAGGAGATGGATTGGTCGGAAATGTAGATCTGGACTGACCAGAAATGGATGATTGAGAGATCAGATGCTGCCCACACAGGGTAGATTGGTTTGGACCAGGGAGGAGATATATGCATTCACCCAAGATGAAGTCTCAAATTACACAGGACTGCAGATCTATAATGGATTGGAATTTTGATTGGAATGGGCCAGTGCTGCAGTTCTCATTCAGCCTGAAATATTATTTTCTATTTGACAGAAATGATCTGAATTGTCAGAATATTTGAATTGAATTGGATGGGAAGAGTGATTAGTAACACACTGATCAGGGGTTTTGATTGGCCAGGAATAGGATCTGGATTGGCCCATACCATCATTTGGATTGATCAGTAATAGACATTTAAACTGGCCAAAACCAAAGATATCAAATGTTCTCCATTGGCCAGAAACAAAAATGTTAACAGTCAAGTAGCTGGAATGTGATGTTGCCGAGAACATTGGCCAGAACCAGAGAGTATACAAGTGCAAGCTAGATTGACCAAGAATCAATTACAGGGAGATAGGGTTGTAAAGAACACATCTGGCACGTTGCCCTTCATAATTCAATGTATTGAGTACAGGAGATAGGATGTTATGTTGTTATTGTATAAGACACTACCGAGGCCTAATTTGGCGTATTGTGTTCAGTTTTGGTCACCTACCTACAGGAAAGATGTAAATAAGATAGAAAGAGCGCAGAGAAGATTTACAAGGATGTTGCCGGGTCTGGAGGACTTGAGTTATAAGGAAAGATTGAATATGTTAGGACTGTACTCTTTGGAACGTAGAAGATTGAGAGGAGGTTTGATAGAGGTATACAAAATTATGAGGGGTATAGATAGGGTAAATGCAAGCAGGCTTTTTCCACTAAGGTTTGGTGGGACTGCAACTGGAGGTCATGGGTTAAGGGTGAAAGGTGAGAAACTTTCAGAGGGGTGTGAAAATGCGGAATGAGCTGCCAGCGCAAGTGATGTATGCGAGCTCAATTTCAATGTTTAAGAGAAGTTTGGATTGATATATAGACAGTAGTCCCTGTGCAGATTGATGGGAGCAGGCAGTTTAAGTGGTTTTGGCATGGACTAGATGGGTTGAAGGGCCTATTTCTGTGCTGTAATTTCACATGACTTTATGACTCTATGAGATATGAACTGGCTGAGAAGAATGGTCTAGAATGGCCAAGAATGGAGTTTTCCATTTGCCAGCAACAGAGTTCTCCATTGGCAAGGAACAGATAACTGTATTGACTAATAGCAGACATTGTTTTGCTGAACTGTTCTTGTATCAATTATCCAGGAATACAGATGAGATTTGGCCAGGGATAATGATTGGGATTGGTTAGGATTGGGTATCTGAAGGAGCAAGTAATGCCAAATTAGATCGCTAGGATCTGTGATCTTGATTGACTGGGAAAAGGGATCTGGTTTGGCTTAGGATTCAAGCTGGGGTGATTGGTAAGCAAGATGGGATTAGTATGGAACAGAGATCTAGTGTCCTGGGATGGAAATTCTAGGTTGGTCACAATTAAAGAATTATTTAGCCGGGAATGGAACCTGGATTGGCCAGGAATGAAAATACAAAGTTGTGGAATGGCAAGTAATGCGGATCATGATTGGTTAGGAGTGAAAATTTGATTTGGTAAGGAAAGAAATGTGGATTCTGCAAGAATAGAGGTCGCGGATTACCCATGATTGGGCATCGGTCAGGATCAAGTGTCTGGTGAGGCCAGAAACAGTGTGGCCAAGAAATAAGATCTGGGTTGGCCAGAAGCAATAATCCATATCGACAAGGACTAGAGTTCTGTAACAACTGAGTTTAGGGCTTCTGATTTTGCCAGGAAAGGAGATTTTCACAAGTGTAGTCATCTATGTAGATTGTCCTAAGCTATCGATCTGGAATGCCCAGGAACGGAGGTAATGATTGGAAGAAGAGTATTGGACATGAAGAGACCTCTGAATTGTCTAGTAATGGGAGTTGGTATGGTCAGAAGCAAAGATCTGTTCTCACTGGGAATGCAGAGCTGGATCTGATTGTGGTGGAGATCAGGATTGACCAAGGCAGAGTTCTAGGTTGGACAGTGACAGGGATCTGGGATACCCAAGGTAAGAAACCAGATACTACCAGGAGCAGATACTCAGTGTGTCCAGAATACAAAGTGAGGTGTCTAGATCAGCTGGGAGTACACAACTGATTTAGAAAGTATCAGACTAGGGTCTTTGTCCAAACACTGAGATCAAGATCAGTCAACGATGAGATCTGGGGTTGCTTGCAATATATTTCTGAATTAGTCATGAACTATTCGGTTCTGGTCAAAGACAGCAGTGTGCATTGGGCAGGGAGAGTGGTCAAATGTGACCGGGAATAGACTGAGAAAGGTCAGAGTATGAGGTAGGCATGGCCAGAAATCAGAGTTCTCAGTTTATGAGAGGTAGGGTGCAGAATTGTCCCCTGACAGAGAGGGTTCATCTGGGAACATGGGTGCCCATTCCTTAAGAACAAAGATCTGAACAACAAAAGCCAAGAACAGAGAAATGGATTGGTAAGGAGTAGAGACTGGATATGGACAAGAACTACAATCTGGAGCAGCAGGAAGGAACATCTAGATTGTCCAGGACTTGGAATCAGGATTGACCAAATATTTGGGTGGTGCAAGACAACAGCCCTGGAGAAGACAAGACTGGAGATTTCAAGCCCTTAGTGAGTTTGGGATGGTTGGGAACAGAGAAGGGAAGAGCCAGAATGGAGACCTGAGATGGTGATCTGAACTGGTCAAGGACAGAATTCTCAGGTGGCCGAGAAAAGGCATTGGTGGCCACCAACAGACACCTGTGGTGCCCAAGGTATGGAGGTCTGAACTACAGAAGACTGGAGAAGTGGAATGGGCAGAAACAGATGTAGATTGGTGTGAAGCAATCATTCAGCAGTGGCAAGAAGATATCCATCAGAATGGAATGGAGAATGGGTTTGGCCACAACCAGTGATTTCCATTGGCTGAGATTGGAGCGCTATTCCAGCCAGCACAGAGATTTCATTTGGCTGGGAGTGGGAGCTAGACTGATCAAGACAAAAAAAAAAATTCCATTGACTGAGACTGGGGCTGGGTAGACTGGCTAGTACAGAGATTTTCACTGGCTGGAATTGATGACTAGACTGACCAGGAACAGAGATTTCTCTTGCCTGGTATTGGAAGATGACAGGCCAAGATCAGAGATTTTCATTAACGAAGAACATTCATTTGGATTAGTCAAAACGAGAAATCAAACTTGACCAAGAATTTAGATAATATGTTTTCCAAGAGTGAAAATCTGAATGGAGCAGGAACAAAAGTTTATGTTGTCCAGGATACAAGTGGAATTTGGCTAGGAATGAGATTCTTGATTGGCTGAGAAGATAGTTATTATGGGCCAGGATGTGAGGAACTGGGATGGGCAAGAACTGAGATCTTGCTTAACCAGAAACAAAGACCTAGGCTGGTCAGTAACGAGATCTAAATTGCCTAGGAACTTATGATGGCACCTGAAGCATGGCAGGGCTGTGTTGATTGTTGACAAAAATGACACATAAGTCTCGATGTTTCAACATACATATGACAAATAAAGCGAAGATCTGAAATGGCCAGGAATAAATGTTAGAGTCAGTCAAGAATGAAATTGGGTTGTAAAGAAGATCCGAACTGTCCTGGGACAAGGATTTGTAATGGACAGTAAAGGACAGGAACTGGACTAGCCAAGAATGGAGATTCAGATAGCCCTGAGATGGAAAGCTGGATTAGCCAGAACCAAGATCTTGTGTGGCCAAGAATGAAGATCAGGAGTTGTCAGAAGCATAAGTCTGAGGGCAGAGATCACAGCTCCAGTATAGTCAGGAACAGAGATTAGTTTGACCACGAGCAGACAATCTGATTGACTGGGAACAGCAATCTGGATTTTCCAGAACTGTGGGATGAAGATTAGAAATAAGGTTCAGGAAGAATGGCAGAAACAGAGCTCGGGTGAGCCAGGAATGGATGCTCATCAAGATCAGAGATCAGCAGATTAGTTGGAACAAAGATTGCCATTGGCTGAATGCAGATATCTGGAATGACCCAGATTGGACATTTACAATAGTCACCAAAAGACCTCAAGATTGATAATGACAAAAAAAGAGGCTTCTTGGATCATCCTGGAATGGGCATCTAAATTGACCAGGATCAGATATCTTGACTGATAAAGAACAGGGATTAAGAATGGCAGAATGGAGATCTGGATTGGTCAGGATCAGAGATTGGACTGTTCGGCAACACAGTTATGGATTGTCCAGGAACAGCAGTGTTCAGGAACAGAGATCTAGATCGGACAGGACCAGGGATCAGAGGTGATCAGGAACAGAGACCTGGATTGGCCAGATGTGTCAAAGGTGTACAGCAAGGGTTCCCGACTTTCTTTATGTCATGGGCCAATACCAGTAAACTGTAATCTGCGGGCCCCAGGTTGGGAACCCCTGGTGTGCAGGAACACATATTTGGATTGACCAGGACCAGCTGTGTTCAGAAACTAAGATGTAGATTTGGCCAGGACTAGAAGTCAGAGGTGTTCAAGAATGAAGATATCAATTGGCCTAGAGTGGGGTGATTGCAATAGCAGCTGTAAATCTCCATTCCAGACCACCCCTAACCAGTGCCCATCCTTGTCCTAGCTAATCTCTATAATCTATCTTTAAATCTGGCATGGCCAGTATAAGTCTCCATTTTTGGCCAGTCCAGGCCTTTGTTCTTGCCATTACAGATCTTCATTTCTGGCCAATCAAAATCTCTCTTCCTTACTCATCCACATCCTTGATCCTGAGGAATGCAAATGCAGGAATGGATCTGGACTGATGGAGCAGGAGATCTGCCTTGTCCTGGAGGGAAAATCTGGATTAACCAAAGGGAGAGATGAAGCTTAGCCTGGAACATGAATCAAGATTGGACAGGAAGAGCATTCATCAGAAATGAGGAAAGAGCTTGGCCTACATCAGCAATGATGATTGGCTAAGAAACTGGAACCAGGAACTGAGAACAGGATTAACGATGAAGGGATAGAACCAGAGATCCTGAATTCCTGAAAACTATGGTTTTCAGTCGCACAGAATTGAGGTCAGTTTATTGAGAAAAGTTTATTGGGGATCTGGACTAACCAAGAATGGAGATTTAGTGTCAACAGAGAGAAATGGGTGTGAGCAGGACCTGAAGTGAAACTGAAACAGGAAAGGGTGTCAGGGTGAGGGAAGAGTGGAATGCAGCAGTGGTGGAAGAGGGGGAGAGAGGCAAAGAGACAGGAGGCTGGTGGGCGGGGGGTTGGGGATGGGACAGTGGTGGGAAAGGGGGAGAGAGAAGGAATGGTGGTGCGAGAAGGGGAGAGAGATGAAAGGGTGGTGGGAGAGGGAGACATTGGGGGAGAAGGGCAGAGAGATGGGATGGTGGTGACAGAGGAGGAGAGAAATGGGAGGATGGTAGGAGATGGGGAGGGGCAAGGGACAGTGGGGGGAGAGGAGGAGAGGAAGGGGAGAGTGGTAGGAGATGGAGAGGGACGGTAGTGGGAGAGGGTGAGGGGGACAGTGGTGGGAGAGTGATGGAACAGTGGTGGGAGAATGGGAGACAGGTACAGTTTGGGAATGGTGGAATTTGCAGGCAAGATCTGAATAGAAGGAGAGATGGAGCAGGAATGGCAGGAGGAGAAGTGGGGAAGTAGGGTTGTAGAGGGGCTACGACATAGTTGGGAATTTGAGGGAACAATGCTCTAGCTTTGCAGCAGACGTGCAGAGAAAGTGTCCTGAGTTGGGGGGGGCAGGGGGGGGGGGAGGCAGGTGAGGCTGAAGTGTCGCAGTGTCATAGAGAAACAGAGGGGGGAAGAGAGAAAGTACGGGGGTGTGAGAGAGAAACAGGGAAAGAGAGAAAGTATGGGGGTGAGAGAAAAACAGAGAGGGGAAGAGAGGAAATATGGGGGGTGTGAGTGAGAACCAGCAAGAGTGGGGATTGAGAGAGAAAAAGAAGTGAGAAGAAGAGGGAAGAAATTTGGAGAGAAAGAGAAAGAGAGAGATGGAGAAACAGGGAGAAAGTATTGGAGAAGGGAGGGATTGAATACTACGGGACAAGGAGGTAGGATGAGGATGACTTTGAGGTAATGGTGTCCAGACTGGATAGGTACATGGATAGTAGGGGTATGGAGGGCTATGGTCCTCACGGGAGGGCTGGTCAATAGTAGTAGGCAGTGTAAATGGTTTGGCATGGACTAGATGGGCCGAAGAGCCTGTCTCAGTGGCACACTTTTCTATGTCTCCCTGACTGAGGGGAGGAAAGGGTTGGAGCCAGGAGCACAGGCTGGCCAGAGGCAGAGAGCAGCGAGTTCTGCCATACCCAATGGGTTGGGTGGCAAGGTTGGGGAGCAGAGATGTTCGGGGATTCTGGGACTGACAGATGTCCAGGGTGAAGAAAAAAGTGATGGTGATACAGAAATTCAACATTAGAAAGGGAGAGCCTGGAACTGTCAGATCTGGATTGTAAAGGAACGGTAATCTAGAATGGGTTGGAATGGTGACCTGAAGTGGGTTCAACAGTAACCTGGAGTGGAATAGAATCATGTCCTGGAGTGAAATGGAATGGATTGAAATGGTGATTTGGTGTGGATTAACATGGTGACCTGTAAAGGGTTAGAACAGTGACCTGAAGTGGGTTACAGTGATGACCTGGAATGGGTTAGAATGGTGACCTGGAGTGGATCAAAACGGTGAACTGGACTGGATTAGAAGGGTGACCTAGAGTGAGATACAGTGGTAACCAGGACTGGAGATGCTGATTTTGATTGGATTGAAAGAATGATGCAAATTGGGTTGGAATGGTATCAGAAGTGGAATGGAGGCAGAAGGTGGATTGGGATCAAGGGAATTCTGGAGTGGACTGGCATAAAAGATGTGGAGATACAGGAGGTCCTGTATCTGCAGTCAAGACAGGCACGAGCTACAGGAGAGGTGATATAGTGTGTTGTGGTCTGCACAGAGCTTTATTAAGGGGGAACAGCAAGGAACATGGGCATAGAGTTGGAAGCTGGAGCTTGGAGCAGAGATTTATACCAGTCTGTTGAACAGTTAACCAGGGAATGCAGGGGGTAGGAGGGGAGGACAAATGTGTGGAGTGGTGGTGGGGGGTGACTTGGGCAGAGGGAGGGAAATGTACCATGAAAGAAAGGTGTAGATCAGAGATCTGGTGTGAAGGAAGGGTGTGGATCAGAGATCAAGTGTAGAGGATGAGAGCGGACCTAGAAAATTTGGAGCTTAGGAAGACTGATTCCAACATTTCGGGCAGTGTTCTAGACTGAGCTGAAGATATGGGTGGTGGAATTGTAGATTCAACATCTGAAATATAAAGAGACTGCATTTACCATCTTGAGGAGGAAAAATGGCCTAATATCTGGCATTAAGAGAGTGGAGAATGGATCTGGCGTAAGTGAACAAATGGCCTAATATTTGGATCATGTCAGAAATCTAGCAAGGTGGATCCAACATCTGGAGTGGGGAACAAGGATGAAAGTCAACATCTGGACCATATCAGAGAGCTGGAGTTCATGACCATGCTGTCTTCTTGCTGCCACCATCAGATGGGTGGTATAGGAGCCTTAGATCCCACACCACCAAGTTCAGGAACAGTTATTACCCCTCAACATCAGGCATGGATAACGTCACCTCAACACTGAATGGATTCCACAACCCATGGACTCACTTTCAAGGACTCCGCAACTCATGTTCTCAGGATTATTCATTCACATATTTATTAATTATTACTGTTATTTGTTTTTTGCACAGTCCGTCTTCTTTTGTGCATTGATTTGTCAGCCTTTGTGTGTAGTTTGTCAATGAGTCTATTGTATTGCTTTGCCCTACTGTGAATGCCTGGAATAAAATAAATCTCCAGGTAGTATATGATGACATATACTAATGTATTTTGATATTAAATTTAATTTGAACTTTGTGCATGGGAGGGGGAGGGGTTTTTTAGGTTTCTAATATTTTTGGCCATTCGTTCTTCGGGGTTTTTTTCCTTCTGTTTTAAGGGTAGGAATTTCAGGTTGTATACTGTATACATTCCCCGATGTTAAATTAGCCTTTGCACATCTGGAGTGAAGGAAGAGAATGGGCCCCAACATCTGGACTATATGGACAACCTGGAGCAGAGGACGGGGAAATGGATCCAGCATCTGGAGGATGTGGTTTGGAGTGATCCTGAGCAAATATCCAGGATAAATCATTGTTCCATTGGGAATGGAGCATTGAAGCAGCCGAGTTCTGGGAGAGAATGGCTGAGAGGTGAGCTGGGGAACAAGATATCTTGTCGGTTCCCTTGGTCAGTGGAACCAGATATCTGGGCTACATTGCCCTTGGGGTTTGCAGTGGCCAGGAACAAAGATTGGAGGAGGGGGGCATCTAGCTCTGTGGTGGTGGTGGTGGGGAGCTGAAATTTTAAGGAAGAAAGGAATCATGGGAAGAGGGGAATGTTGCTGAGAGGGTGGCCGCAATGTTCCCCTGGGATCCAGAGCAAGCTCATCAGGAACACCAGGAGTTGGTGGACCTGGACGTTGCTGGGGCCTCGGCGAGGATGGAGGATCTCAGATCAGGGAGTGTGGAGAGAACTTTGACAGTGGAACCTGAGGAGCAGGGACTGAGGATCCATCTGCCACAGGACAGAGAAGAACATGAGGACTAACCACAACCAGGGGGCTATTTCCAGCTCGCCACCTGGATGGGGATCTGTGATAAGTCATATTTCTGGATTAGAGAGCATGTCTAATGAGGAAAGACTGAGTGAGCTAAGGCTTTTTCTCTTTGGAGCGATGGAGGATGAGAGGTGACTTCTGGAGATGATCGGAGGCACAGACAGTACCTTTTTCCCAGGGCAGCAATGGCTAATACCAGAGGATATCCACTAAGGTGGACGGAGGGAAGTTTAGGGAAAGTTTTTTTTACACGGCTTGTGGTAGGTGCATGCGGTGATAGCAGAGGCAGATACATGAGGGACATTTAAGGGACTCTTAGATAGGCACATGGATGATAGAAATATGGAGAGCTCTGTGGGAGGGAAGGGTTAGATTGATCGTGGAGTTGGTTAAAAGGCCGGCACAACATCGTGGGCCAAAGTTCTGGTACTGTGCTGTAATGTTCCACGTTCTATGTGAGGCAGAAATTACCTAGTAAGGCTCGAGAGCAATCCAGGGCCAGCAAATCGGCAGAGGGTTACCGGGGGACGAACTTAACCAGACAGGCTTCTGATCACTGCCATTGGAAGGTAGGGCACGGGAAGAGCCCAGGGCTAAGTCATCACCCCTCGGGACCCAGCGCCTCTCCCCCTCAGCCCCGATGTTAACTGGCTGGCGTGGAGGAAGAGAGAGTGGTACATGGTCCCACTTTTTGCGGCGACAGGCGAGGGAGCCTCAGCAAACCCCTGAAACTCTCGGGCAGTGCCCAGCAGTTGATGGCCAGTCTGTCATACTCTTGGCTCGATGCTTACCAGGTGCCTGAACAACACACCGTTCTCCACCCGCTTCACCCAGCACCTTCACTAGACAGACTGGGATCAGTGACGCTGGGACTCCCGCTGAAGAGACAGGCGGAAGGCGACGAAGCTCCTCGTCCGAGGAGAGCTTTCGGAGAAGCTGTTTAAGAGGTCAACCGAAGCACACCAGGGATTTTGGTCAGAGACGATCCAACTGTGATATTTCAGGATTTTACTGGACCAGGAGAGACCTGTCCGGCTCTAACTTCTTGAAGTCTAACACTACAGTTTCTTTGAGATTAGAATGAATTGTGGTATTAAGGACAGAGAAAAAAACACACACACCCACACACACACACACACACACACACACACACACACACACACACACACACATATACACACACACACACACACACACACACACACACACACACACACACAAATACACACATACACAAAATAACGTTTGCTCACGCAGACACACTCATCAGTATACACACACTAGAAACAGCAAAAACATACGTAGTGAATAGATTGACATTCTATGTGTGTGTATGTGGTACTTATACTGCGCGCACACAAGCAGAAAATAACACATATACACACAACACGCACAGGCGCAAAATAACACGCACGTGAGCGCGCACACAGAGATCAAAACAAAATACTGCATAACAATATCACTGCCATTGGAAATGCCTTGTGCCAAATTACTAGATTAAGACTACAGACTAGATCTCACTTAAACTCTCCTTTCAATTCTTTGGTCCCCCAAAAACCCCCTCCCCCCCCAACACCAGCCAACCCCCACCCTCTCCACACCCAACACTCTTTTGGGTCATAAAATGGATTAAAAAAAATAAAGAACATTTTAAATATTTTAAAAGCCAAACTCTTTGAAAGCTTACGGAACATGTAAACGACTGATTCGAAAACAGACTTGTGAAAAGAACAAAAAAAAAGCACATTTATTGAAAGAGAGTGCAAAAAAGTTTCGGAAGATGAATAAAAAAGAAGACAAGCTTTCGAAATAAAAGGAGATTTGAAAAAAAAAGGAAAAATCCAGAGGAGGGTGGAAGGGGGTGAGGTGGGAGGTGTTGTTAACATGCATTGGGGAAAAATACCTTCATCTTCAAGACCACCAAATGCGCCGTTATCGTCGGGTTTTTTTGTGAGCGGACCTAAGACCAGAAAAAACGGGAGGAGAGAAAAAGAGATTTCAAAAACCATCATTTCTTGTTTTTTTTCGTCAAATCATTTTTCTTTGTTTTAAAAAAAAGATACAATCAAGAATTGATTTCAAAAATCCTAAAAAGATTTGCTTCAGTTTGTGTTTTTAAAAAAAAGACAAGCACCAAGACACACAAGAAAAGACATTTTTTCTCCTTCTTCGTAATCTTTTTAAGGTCGATTCGGCAAGATCATTAGAGGAAAAAAAAGATTAAACACGTCAAAAAAAGAATATTCCACCCCCCAACAAAAAAAAAGTTGGCAAGAAAGCCAAAGAATTTCAATTGACATCATTCTCAAGAATTCTTAAAGGCATCAAGAAGAAAGTTTACCTTCCACAAAGTATAGCTTGTTTCTTTCAATTAAAAAAAAGAATTGCAAAAGTAAGTAATTTTGGCTTTTAACTTTGTTCATCTGTTTCTGTCTTCCTGAAGCCTTGTTAATCTAGGTCCCAGCTATAAAATGCTGCATGTTGCAAAGAAAAAGAAGTCTTTCTCAGTAAGAATTAAGACTTCATTATTGCTTCCCAGTGTTACCTGTCTTATAGATTCATTCTGATGTTTAATCTAGACTTTAATGTCTTCTTTTTTTTTTGAGATCAATATGTTATTAAGTTGTCACCTGGGAAGCATCAGAACAGATGCTGCTTTTCCTGCATCATTCATAAGGTAAACCCATTCAGGTTCCTACTAAAAGTAATCAGCACTGAATGGAATTAGTTATTGAGGTTGGCGTTCAGATGAGACCAGTGCATAGTTTGTCAGAGAAGGTCCAATATATTCCCTTACTAAAGGCAAAGAAGTGCCAGAGAAAAGAGTAACCAACGTCTTCCCCTCTCCTGTATCTGTAAAAACCTTTTGTTGATGCAAACATCTCCTGAACTATTTTTCCATTCTCCAGAGCCACATGGACATTGCCAGAAGATTAAAGGAGCCTAACGTTGAGGTAAAAAAAGGAAAGTTCTCCATCTATTCAGGGAAACACAGCAGTGGCAATGCTTCATGGTTCCAGAGACCTGGGTGCGATCCCTGGCCCTCGGGCAGTGTGTGTGTGTGTGTGTGTGTGTGTGTGTGTGTGTGTGTGTGTGTGTGTGTGTGTGTGTGTGTGTGTGTGTGTGTGTGTGTGTGTGTGTGTATATATGCCCATCCATCCTGCATCCTCTTTGATTTTCTACCATCAGGCATAAAGACACGAACTGTCTTCCCTCATGCCAATAGGCCTCTGAACTCCCTGCCGCATTGCATTCGAACCTGCACTGGACCCTACAATATTTAGTTTAGTTTGTTTATTTATGAGTGATTCATCTGTAGACTTTAGCCTTGTGTTATGTGTTACGTATACTACTGTGCTTTACACCCTGGTTCAGAGAAAGGTCTCATTTCTATATACATTATATGGTTATATATGCTATATACATATATATAGTTAAATGACAATAAACTTGACCTGATATACTGTGCATGTGTACATGTATGTGAGAGTTTCTTTGCTCTGGATCCTCCCATTTCCTCTCATGTTCCAGCAACGCATGGAGTTTACTGCCCCATCCCACCAGTCTTTGTGTGAGTGTGGGGATGGAGTCGGGGGGGAGGGGAGGGTAACTAGTTGAAAGGAAATGTGGAAAATCAATTATATCACAGTAAATTGATGGTCGATGGTCAGTACACACTCGATGGGCCGAAAGGCCCATTTCTCTGGTGTATGACTTAACAACACAATATTCCAGAAATCTAGGGTCACCTCAACTAAAGGAAGGAGGTTTTAGTTCAATGTCTGAAACCTTCTCTGGGAGAAATATTACATCCATGTAAACAAGTTTGAAAGAGTACAGAGAAAATTTACAAGGCTCTGGGGGGGGGGGGGGCTGAGTAATGTGAAAAGACTGAATAGGTTAGGACTTTATTCCTTGGAATGTAGAAGATTGAGGGGAGATTTGATAGAGGTATACAAAATTATGAGCGGTATAGATAGGGTGAATGCAAACAGGCTTTTTCCACCGAGACTGGGGGTGGGACTGCAACCAGAGGTCATGGGTTAAGGGTGAAAGGTGAAAAATTTAAGGGGAACATGAGGGGAAACTTCTCCACTCAGAGGGTGGTGAGAGTGTGGAATGAGCTGCCAGTGCAAGTGGTGGATGGAGGCTTGATTTCAGCATCTAAGAGATGTTTGGAAAGGTACATGGACGGGAGGGGTTTGGAGGCCTATGGTCCTAGTGCAGGTCAATGGCAGCAGACAGTTTAAATGGCTCAGCACAGATTAGATGCGCTGAATGGCCTGTTTGTGTACTGTACTTTTCTAGGACTCCTTCCTTCTTGATTTTTGTGTAGAAACTGTGTGGGTGACTGCATGCATCTCCCGCAGGTACTCTGCTTTCCCCCCTTCAGCCCAATGGTGTGCCGTAAATCCGCCATTGTAAACTGCTCACTGAGTGTGTGGGTGACAAGTGGAATCCGGGGGGTGGGGTGTAGGGAATGGGGGAAGTCAATGGGAATTTGAGGTGAATAAAGAGGTCAGATCTGAATCTTTTGGCCAAATAGACTGCTTGTACAATTTGCTCCCCAGCCTGCACACTGGGAGTTTTTCAATGTGTTCTTTTGGGGTTTCGCTGTTCGGGGATGAATCTCAAGGTTGTTGTATCATGTGCATAGGCCTCCGTTAGTCTCGATAGACCATGGATTTGCACCTTGGAAAGTTTTATGGAAGACCAGCAGTTGCCCAAGCTGCAAGTCTCCCCTCTCCACACCACCGTTGTTGTCCGAGGGAAGGGCATTAGGACCCATGCAGCTTGGCACCAGTGAGCAATGTGAGGTTAAGTGCCTTGCTCAAGGACACACACGCAGCCTCAGCCAGGGCTCGAACTAGTGACCTTCAGATAACTAGACGAACGCCTTAACCACTTGGCCACTTGGTCACAAACACTTTGATAATAAATGGACTTTGAGCTTTGAATGTTGAACCATTGTTATAGGGAAAGGTGGGGCAGGTTGGGCTTTATTCCTTGAAAGGATGACCTCATGGAGATGTTTAAAGTCATGAGAGGTGGATGGTCGCAGCCCAGGGTAGGGGACATAAATTTAGGCTGGGGGGGGAGAGATTTAAAAGTGACCTGAGGGGCACCTTCATGTAAACAGTAGTGAGTGTATGGAACAAGATGCCAGAGGAAGGGGTTGAGGCAAGCACTCTGGTATAATTTAAGAAGCACTTGGATGGTTACATGGAAGTGAAGAGGGTTGGGGCCCAAATGCAGGAAATTGGGACTCGTTGGATGGGCTCTGTGGTTGTTGTAAACTGGTTGGGGCGAAGGGCCTGTATCTGTGCTGCATTCCTCTACAGGTGACAGGGTGGAGATATGTCTCCGCCGGAGGAGGTGTAAGGCATTGCTTCCCTTTGCTAGCCTGCAAGTCACCCTTGGGCAAGGTGTAGCCCGGAAAACATTGGAAAACCATATGTGGAGAAAAATTTGCCAAGAACAATCACAGTCATGGAAAGACCCTGATCACCCATGACATACGACATGGCACATATTGACAATGATGGTAATGATGATTTCTCTGAGACTCTCTCTCTGAGTTTGGATGAAGACTGTGGTTATCTGGGCAGCTGCCCCTGAACTTATTTATTTATTATTATTCTTTCTTTCTTTCTTTTCATACTTGCACAGTTTGTTGTCTTCTACAATCTGATTGCACACCAAAGTTGGGCGGTCTTTCATTGATTCAGTTATGGTTAATATTCTATGAATTTATTGACTATGTCCACAAGAAAATTAATCTCAGGATTGTATATGGTGACATATATGTACTTTGATAATAAATTTACTTTGAACTTTTTCACACAGAGGGGAGTGGGCATGTGGGACAAAATGACAGAGGAGGTGATAGTAGTGGATACAATTATGATGTTGTAAAGATATTCGGACAGTTCAAAGTTCAAAGTAAAGTTCCCAGAGCTGGACTCTAAGGTGTAAGAAAATTGAAGCTGGGGGCCATGAAAGGATAGATGTCAGAATCAGAATCAGGTTTTATATTACCAGCATATGACGTTAAATTTGCTGTCTTTGCGGCAGCAGTACAATTGCAATACATGATAAGAGAATAAAGATGTGAATTACAGTAAGTATATATATATATATGTAAAATAGTGGAATTAAATAAGTGGTGCAAAAAAAGTAGTGAGATAGTGTTCATGGGTTCAATGTCCATCCAGAAATTGGAGAGCAGAGGGGAAGCAGCTGTTCCTGAATCATTGAGTGTGTGCCTTCAGGCTCCTGTACCTCCTTCCTGATGGTAGTGATGAGGAAAGGGCATGTGCTGAGTGAAGGGGGTTCTTCATAACGGACGCTGCCTTTCTGAGGCAACGCTCTTCGGATATGACGGAGGCTAGTGCCCATGATGGAGCTGACTGAGTTCACAACTCTGCAGCCAGGTGTGTGGCAGGTGGCACCACCACTAGAAGTGCCAAAGACAGTGTAAGTGGGAACAATGACAGTACACAGAGGGAATGGTGCAGTACAGTTCAGTGTTGGAGTGGTGTATAAGATGTTTTCCTTTGTTAGACAAGCCCCAGTCTCTATGGATGGGAAAATAACACAGAAACTGTGTATAAAATTGGCATACTGTTGGAATGTACGGTACTGTTCAATATATACAGCTGGGGTACGTAAGATTTTTGCACAGTACTGTATTTGTCAACATGGAGTGGAGAGCGAGTTTGTAAAGCTGGCAGGAGCAAAGGATATTGGGAAGGACGAGGATGGAGTGGCACAGGAGATGTGTGGGACAGCTGGCGGAGAAGGAGTGCCAGGGGTGGGGGTGGAGCAGGTGCAGATATCCCCAAGCCTGAGACACCAGGCAAGGTTATTCGATTCTAAACAATTAGTTTATTGATCATTAAAGAATGTCTTTCTAGTGCTTCCTGCTCCCTCCCCTCTCCCTTCCCCTTTTCCCAACCATGATTCCCCTCTCCCTGCCCCCTTCCCACTTTCAGTCCAAAATAGAGATCCATATCAGAATCAGGTTTATCATCACTCATATATGTCATAAAATTTGTTTTTTATGTGGCAGCAGTACAGTGCAATACATAAAATTACTACAATACTGCGCAAAAGTCTTAGGCACATATAAAAACATTCTGTATAGCAAAAGTGCTTTCAAAGTAATGAAAAAAAGTTTCTAAGGATCAAAAATTTTACTGTAAAGAGCAGAAAAGAGTAAAAAACTAAATCAAATCATTATTTGATGTGACCACCTTTTGCTTTTAAAAATGCCTGAACTCTCTTGGGTACATTGTCATGCAGAAAATCGGCTGGTAGGTTGTTACAAGCATCCTGAAGAACTTGCCACAGTTCTTCTGCAGACTTCGGCTGTCTCACTTGCTTCTGTCTCTCCAGGTAATCCCAGACAGTCTCATTGATGTTGAGATCAGGGCTCTGTGGAGGCCGTATAAACGATATAAACATCAAAAATGCCCAAGATTTTTGCACAGCACTGGAGCTGTAATTTTCTGCTCACTCAAAAAGAGATGTGGTTGCACTTCAGGGGTCAGAAGAGGTTTAAAGTCAGAGATTCATAAAAAAGTACAGCACTGATACAAGCCCCTCAGCCCATCTAGTCCATGCTAAAACCATTTAAACTGCTTATTCCCTCTGACTTGCACTGGGACCACAACCCTCCATACACCTCCCATCCACGTCCCTATCCAAACTTCCCTTAAGCGCAGAAATCAAGCTTGCATGTACCACTTGTGCTGGCAGCTTGTTCCACACTCACGTCCCTCTGAGTGAATAAATTTCCCCTCATGTTCCCCTTAAACTTCTCACCTTTCACCCTTAACCTATGACCTCTGGTTGTTGTTGTTCCTCTCCATGCCTCGTGGCGCATTGGGTGGCTACCTTGAGATTTTTTTAGCATTTTCGTCTGTTCTTTACGAGGCTGAGTTGCTAGCTCAATGCTCAACCACTCATAATTCTGTATACCACTATCAAATCTCCTCTTGATTTTCTATGTTCCAAGGAATAAAGTCTTAACCTATCCAGTCTTTCCTTGTAACTCACGTTCTCCAGTCCTGGCAACTTCCTTGTAAATTTTCTCTGTACATTTTCAACCTTATTTACATATTTCCTGTAGGTAGGTGACCAGAATTGCACACTATACTCCAAATTAGGCCTCACCAGCGTCTTATACAACTTCAACATAACATCCCATCTCCTGTACTTAACACTTTGACTTAGGTATTGTGCATGGCACAGTACTGTAGCAGGTAGAGCCACTGGCTCACAATCCCAGAAACACTGTGTGTGTGTGTGTGTGTGTGTGTGTGTGTGTGTGTGTGTGTGTGTGTGTGTGTGTGTGTGTGTGTGTGTGTGTGTGTGTGTGTGTGTGTGTGGAGAGTTTGCACACCTCTCCCTGTGGCCATGTAGGTTTTCACCCGAGTGCTCCAGTTTCCTCCCAGTGGTTTAATCAGCTTCTGTTAATTGCCACCCTAGTGTGTGGATTGGGGTGGAATCTGCTGGGGACTGGATGGGAACATGGGGAGGTGGGGGAATGGGTTACAGGGAGAATTAGTGAATGAATGAATCAGTAAAAACTCACTGGTAGGCTCCCCTTTTTAAAATACGGAAAGATATGGACTATAATATAATATTATTATATGTTGTAATCAGTATAGCACATGCTTGCAATTCTTTAGATTAGTGGCACAATTCTCACTGTGTGAAATTGTCATACATGGGGAATATTTGACTGTTATCTCAGCCTGTTATCTCGAGGTCACAATGCTGACACTTGAGAAAACATCTTGATCACAACCACAGCTCAGACTGAGTCGCAAGGCTTCTGCGGTGCGCAGGCCCCTGGTCTCTGTTCTTATGGACGCCATGGTGTGAGCAATGCTATCACAGGTCAGTGCGTTCCGGAGTTCAGAGTTCAATTCCAGTGTCCTCTGTAAGACCATAAGATGCAGGAACTGAATTAGGCCATCTGGCCCATCAACCCTGCTCTGCCATTTCATCGTGGCTTATCGAATTTTCCTCTCAGCTCCAATCTTCTTCCCATAACTCCTCATGCCCTGACCAATCAAGAATTTATCGATCTCTGCTTTACATTTACATATGCATAAAGACTTGGCCTCCAGCTGCCTGTGGCAAGGAATTCCACAGAATCATCACTGTCTGGCTAAAGAAATTCCTCCTCATCTCTGTTTTAAAAGGATGCCACTCTATTCTGAGGCTGCGTCCTCTGGTCTTAGACACTCCCACCATAGGAAACATCCTCTCCACATCCACTCTATTAAGGCCTTTCATTAATCAATAGGTTTCAATTAGGTCACCCTTCATTCTTCTGAATTCCAGTGAATACAGGCCCAGAGGTATCAAATGCTCTTCATATGACAAGCCATTCAATCCTGGAATCATTTTCACAAACCTCCTTTGAACCCTCTCCAGTTTCAGCACATCCTTTCTAAGGGGCCCAAAGCAGCTCACAATACTCCAAGTGAGGCCTCACCAAAGCTTTATATAAACACAACATTATCTCTTTAGATATATATTGAAATGAATGCTAACTTTGCATTTGCCTTCCTCACCTCTGACTCTAACTGCAAATTAACCTTTCAGGAATCCTGCACAAGGACTCCCAAGTCACTTTGCACTTCAGTTTTTTTATATCTTCTCTTCATTTAGAAAATAGCCAACCCTTTCATTTCTTCTACCAAGGTGCATGACCATGCATTTCCTGACACTGTATTCCATCGGCCACTTCTTTGCCCATTCTCCTAATCTGTCTAAGTCCTTCTGTAGCCTCTCTACTTCCTCAAAACAACATGTCCCTGCACCTATCTTTATATCATTTTCAAACTTTGCAACAAAGCCATCAATTCCATTATCCAAATCATTGACATGTAACATAAGAAGAATCGGTCCCAACACAGACCCTGTGGAACACCACTAGTCACTGGCAGCCAATCAGAAAAGAGTCCCTTCATTCCCACTCTTTGCCTCCTGCCAATCAGCCACTGCTTTATCCATGCTAGAATCTTTCCTGTAATACCATGTTGTTAAGCAGCCTCATGCGTGGTATCTTGTCAAAGGCCTTCTGAAAATTCAAATACACAACATCAACTGATTCTCCTTTGTCTATCCTGCTTGTTATTTCTTCAAAGAATTCCAACAGATTTGTCAGGCAAGATTTTCCCTTGAGTGAACCGTGCTGAGTATGGCCTATTTTACCAAGTACCTCGAAACCACAATTTTTAAAATTGACTCCATCACCGTCCCAACCACTGAGGTCAGATTAACTGGCCTATAATTTCCTTTCTTCTGCCTCTCTCCCTTCTTGGAGTGACATTTGCAATTTTTCAGTCTTCCAAAACTATTCCAGAATCTAATGATTCTTGAAACATCATTACTAATGCCTCCACAATCTCTTCAGCCACCTTTATCAGAACCCTGGGGTGTACAGCATCCGGTCCAGGTGACTTATCCACCTTCAGATCTTTCATTTTCCCAAGAACCTTCTCTCTAGTTATGGTAACTTCATGATCCCTGACACCTGGAACTTCCACCATACTGCTAGCGTCTTCCACCATGAAGACTAATGCAAAATATTTATTGAGCATGTCCACCATTTCCTTGTCCCCCTTTACTATCTCTCCAGCATCATTTTTCAGTGGTCCAATCCCCACTCTTACCTCTCTTTTACACTTTATGTATTTTAAGAAACTTTTGGTATCCTCTTTAATATTATTGTCTAGCTTACTTTCATATTCCATCTTTGCCTTCTTAATGACTTTTGTGTTGATGTCTGTTGGTTTTTAAAAGCTTCCCAATTCTCTATCTTCCCACTAATTTTTGCTCTATTATCTGCCCTCTCTTTGGCTTTTATGTTGGCTTTGTCTTCTCTTGTTCCTTCCTTTTAGAATACTTCTTTCCTTTAGGATGTATATATTGTGCACCTTCTGAATTGCTTCCAGAAATTCCAGCCATTGCTGCTCCGCCATCATCCCTGCCAGTGTTCTTTTCCAATCAATTCTGGCCAACTCCTCTGTCATGCCTCTGTAATTCCACTGTAATACTGACTCATCTGAGTTTAGCTTCTCCTTCTCAAATTTCAGGGTGAATTCAATTATATTATGATCACGTGTCCCTAAGGGATCTTTTACTTTAAGCTCTCTAATCAATTCTGGTTCACTGCACAATTCTCCAGTGGGCTCAACCATGAGCTACTCCTAAAAGCCGTCTCATAGGCACTCTAGGAATCCTGCTCCTGGAAATCAGCACCAACCTGATTATTCCAATATACCTGCATATTGAAATCCTCCACGACTATTGTAAAATCTCCCTTTTAGCATGCATTTTCTATCTCCCTTGTAATTTGTAGATCAGATCCTTACTACTGTTTTGGGGTCCGTATACAACTCCCATTAGGGTCGTTTTACCCTTGCAGTTTGTTAGTTCTATCCATAATGATTCAACACCTTCCTGCCCTACGTCACCTCTTTCTAATGATTTGATTTCACTCTTTACCAACAGAGCCACACCACCCCCTCCGCCTTCCTGCCTGTCCTTTCGATACAATGTGCATCCTTGGACATGAAGCTCCCAGCTGTAATCTTCTTTCAGCCATGATTCAGTGATGCTGACAACATCATATATGCCAAACTGCGACTGTGCTGAAGGTTCATCTACCTTATTCCATATACTGCGCACATTCAAGTCCTGTATTCACCCTTTTGAATTTCGTTTGTCTTTTACATTGCAACTCCTCTTGTTGACTGCAATTTTACCCTATCAACAGCCTCTCCTCACTACACATTGCCTCTGTTTGTAAACCAGCTACCTCATTATTATCCACCTTTCCTATGACACTTCTTTCATTGAAATACAGACATCTCAGGACACTGGTCACACCGTGCTCAGCCTTCTGATTCCTGACCTTGTCTGAGGTCTTACAAACATCGGCCTCCACAACCTCTACACTAACTGTTCTCACACTCTGGTACCCACCCCCCTGCACCTCCTGTTTAAACCTCACCATGCAGTATTAACCTTTCCACTAGGATATTATCCCCTCCCCTCCAGTTCAGGTGCACACTGACCCTTCTGTACAGGTCCCACTTTCCCAGGAAGAGAGCCCAATATTCCAAGAATCTTATGTCTTCCCTCCTACACCAACTCTCTAGCCACAAATTAAACTGTAACGAGCCTGTTCCTCTTCCCTGTGGAACGCATGGGTATTTTTCCCCGGGTGCTCTGGTTTCCTCCCACAGTCCAAAGACTTACCATTATGTTAGCTGGTCACTGTGAATTGTCCAGTGATTAGGTTATGGTTAATCAGGTTTCCCGGGGCCTGCTGGGGCAGCATGGCTTGAAGGGCCAGAAAGGCCTTCTCCGCACCCCATCACTAAGTAAATAAATAAATTACTGGTCAATCTACCAGATTGTACACACTGGGGAAATCGCTTTCTTTTCTCCGTTTATAAGAGGTCAAACTTAATAGATGGCTGTAAGGTGATTTGCTGTTAATTTTCACCATCTGCTTCTGTTAATCAGCCACTGGGACTGTCATCAGGGACCCTCCAGCATCCAGAACATGCCCTCTCCTCACTGATATCGCCACTGGGCAGGAGGTACTTTAGGAACAGTCAGCACCACCCTGCGACCCTCAGCCCCCTGAACCAGCTTGGATAATTTCAATCCCCGTAACCATGAACTGATTCCATCATCTACAGACTCAGTTTCAAAGTCTCATTTCTCAGATTTATTTGGTATTTGCACTGTTTTGTCTTCTTTTGCACTGGTTGTCAGTCCGTCTGTTTCTGTATAGCTTTTCGTAACATTTTATTTCCTTTTTCCTGTGAATGCCTGAAAGAAAATAAATCTCAGGGTTGTATATGGTAACAATAAGTTTTGACAATAAATTTACTTTGAACACTTGCCCTGCTTCCCTCCACAGGGGACTGCAGTCTGGCTGAACCCTCTCCTCATCTGCCCGAGCTCACCCCAAACTCTGGCTCTGTCATCTCCACTCCCCCCACATCAATCATCCATCGGCCCCAACGCTTCCATTCTGAAAGCAGGTACTCTCAGCAGGTCGGGCAGCTTCCACGGAGGGAGAAACTTTCAGGTTGAAGAACTGGGAGTGAAACAAGGACATTTATCAAAAATTGTTCACTCTGGTTTTCCCTCGCAGATTTCTTGGGGTAGGACAGGGTGGGAAGAGCACCATCTCACAGTCCCCAGAGACCCGGGATTGATCCTGACCTCAGGGTTGTGTGTTTTATATGGTGTGTTTGAGAGAGGGAGAGAAAAAGAGAAGGGAGCGAGAGGGGGGAGAGAGGAGAGGAGAGAGAGAGAGAAATGAGACAGAGAGAAAGAGTGAGGGAGAGAGAGAAATATAGAAAGAAAGAGAGAGAGGGGGAGATGGAGAGTGGGAGAGAGACAGAGGAATAGGACACACACACACACACACACACACACACACACACACACACACACACACACACACCTGGGAGTTGACATGGACCTGATAGGTTGAATGAAGACATTCTGCACTGTAACAATAAACAGGATATGTGTGAGCAGGACAAAGCTTTGAACAACAGAAAGCGGTACAGGAGGAAACCGGTTCATAACTCAGACCGGGAAGAAACTGCTTAACGTACAGTAGTGATGAAAGAGAACATTATGCACTCATCATTCCCTCCTACAATTCAAAGTGGTACATAGGGCTCATATGTCTAAAGACAAGCTCTCTCGTTTTTTTGCAGATATATCTCCTTATTGTGACAGATGTAATAATGGAGAGGGTTCATTAATTCATATGTTTTGGTCATGTTCGAGTCTTGAAAAATATTAGAAAGATGTATTCCAAACTTTTTCTGTACTTCTTAAAGTTAACTTTAAGCTTAATCCTTTGACTGCCTTATTTGGTATTGTTGAGGAAAGATCTATAATTTTGGAGCCTTCTCATTTGTGGATACTGACTTTTATTTCTCTTATGGCTAGGAGGGCAATTTTGCTTAAATGGAAGGAGGTTGCCCCCCCCCCACGCATGCTCAATGGTTATATGATGTTATGTCATGTTTAAATGTAGAGAGGATTTGTTGTTCGATTTCTGATTCTAACCAAGATTTTCAAATGCTGTGGGGACCCTTTCTGAACTATTTTAAAAATCTTTGAATTGTTATTGTTATTAAAATATAGATCTAAGCTATTATTATAAAACACTATATGGTAAAGTACTCTTTTTTTCTCTTGTTTTTTTTTTACCAACCAGCTTTGTCTTGGTAGTGGGCGTAGATTTTTTTATAATATAATTAACCATATTATTGTATTTCATAATTCAATTTATTTTATTTGATTGATCATGAATATGGGATATGTATCAGTGTGATTTATATATAGTGCATTTTGAGCTATCTTATTTTGATTTATAATAAGTATCCTTATGAATTCTATATTTGTGCATATGAAATTTAATAACATATTGGAAAATGAAAGAAAGAAAGAAAGAAAGAAAGAAAGAAAGAAAGAAAGAAAGAAAGAAAGAAAGAAAGAAAGAAAGAAAGAAAGAAAGAAAGAAAGAAAGAAGGGTGTTCTTAAAAGACAACTGGATTCTATCCATGGGGAAATCAGGTACTGTAGCTTGTCCACTAGTTTGTAGGTGAGAGGTAGAATTAGCAGTAGTCGACAGGGATTAAATAGGATCAGTGTAAATGGGTGGTTGACAGCATTAACTCAATGGGCTGAAGGTTCTGTTTCTGTTAGTCCAAGATGTATTCTCCAGCAGACTTGACAGACTGGTGGAAGCAGCAACTTCTCAGAGGGGAACTGGTATTTTTTGAATAAAAATGCCAGGGATGGGGGAAGAGGAAGGGGAGGGATAGCTGAAGGATCTTTCAAGGTCACATTGGCTCTTCCAGTGAAGGTGTGTTTGTGTGAAGAGTCTCCATAAATTGGTAATTGGTTTAGAGTTGTCACATGAACCGAGATACAGTAAGAAGCTTTTGTCTGCAGATCATTCTGTCAATGCCATAAAAAGGAAAACACAACACAGAATAAAGTGTTACAGTCACAGAGGACGTGTGCAGTGCAGGCAGACAAATAGAGCACGAGGGTACAAAAAAGGTAGATTGCGAGGACACATGTTCGTCCTTTAATGTATGAGAGTTCCATTCAAAAGTCTGATAACAACGGGACAGAAGCTGCATTTGGGTCTGGTTGTTCGTACTCTCCGTCTTTAGTATCCCACGGTGGTACAGTAGTGTAGTGGTCAGCACAATGCTTTACAGTACAGGAGACCTGGGTTCAATTCCCGCTGCTGCCTGTAAGGAGTCTGCATGTTCTCCCTGTGACCACATGGGTTTCCTCCAGGTGCTCTAGTTTCCTCCCACAGTCCAAAGGATGGTAGGTTAATTGGCCATTGTAAATTGCCCCGTGATTAGGCTAGGATTAAATCAATGGTTGCTGGGAGGCAAAGGGCTGGACGGGCCTATTCCACGCTGTGTCTCATTCAATAAATAAACAGAAATCTTCTGCCCAATGGGAGGAGGGAGAAGAGGGAATGTCTGGAGGAAGGGTTCTATGTTGGCTGCTAATGCAGTGGGATGTGTAGATAGAGTCCACGGAGGGGAAACTGGTTTCCGTGATGGACTGGGCTATGTTCACAACTCTGCAGTTCTTGGCAGTCTTGGGCAGAGCAGTTGCTGTCCCAAGCTATGCCTCTGTAAAAATTGGCAAAAATCATCAGGGACATGATGAATTTCCTTCACCTCCTGAGGGAGTAGAAGCTTTGGTGCATTTTCTCGCTTGCAGAGGAAGATTTGGGGCTTACAAATGAGTAGGATTTTCCCAGTGGGCTTGGAAGACTGGGAGTGGATCCTAATGCTTGAAGTCATTGGGGAGGAGAGTCTCAGATTGGGAAACTAGGAATAAATCATGGACCATTAGACCATAAGACATAGGAGCAGAATTAGGCCATTTGACCCATCGAGAATGCTCGGCCAATCGATTGTGCCTGATTTATTAACCCCCTCATCCCCATTCTCCTACCTTCTCATGGAACCTTTGGTGCCCTGTCAAATCAAGAACCCTTTGAACTTTGTTTTAAATATACCCATTGACTTGGACTCCACAGCTGTCTGTTGCAGTGAACTCCACTCTCTGGCTAAAGAAATTCCTCCTCGACTCTGTTCTAAATGGATGTCCCTTTATTCTCAGACTGTGCTCTGTGGTCCTGGACTCCCTCACTACAGGAAACATCCTCTCTACGTCCACTCTATCAAGGCCTTTCAAAATGTGATAGGTTTCAGTGGGGTTTGACCATAATCAAGAGAATGTGAGATTATGGAAAGAAGATCTGACTTTGATAACAATCATCAGTATATACAGTACCTCTGCAGCTCACAATCCTTCTGAAAATCCATTCACAACATGCATCTCCACCAGCAGCCCCATTCCTTCCCTATCCAACTATCGTGGCCTGCTGGACAACGGGCTGGTGCCCACACACTCCCCTCTGCCTTCAGACATCGCCAACACCAGCACTGAGCCACTCGAAGCAGGACCAAGGCAGAGGTTTCCCACACAGACAGCTTGGAACATGGCCACATTAACACACATAGGAGGTCGCCCTCTCGCTCCATAAATGAACTGCGTTGAGAAGAATATTCTCAGTATTTTGAGGGGGAGAGGTCTTAACCTCAACAACAAGGCCTCTCGGTCACCATCAAGAAGGTAAATCTATCCACGTGCAACAATGCAGGTAATTATTACAAACATTCAAAAGGTTCAGGAACAATTAGTGCCGCTCAACCATCAGGCTCCAAACTGACGAGGATAACTTCACTCACCTCAACACAAGAACTGATTCCACAAACGATGGCCTCCCTTTCAAGAACTTTGCATCTCATGTTCTTAATAGCCATGCTCTCTTCTCACTGCTGCCATCAGTAAGGTACAGAAGTCTCAGGTCCCACACCAGCAGGTTCAGGAACAGTTACTGTCCCTCAACCATCAGGCTCTTGAACCAGAGTGGGTAATTTCACTCACCTCAACTCTGAACCGATTCCACAACCTATAGACTAATTTTTAAGTACACTAAAACTTATGTTTTCAGTATTATTTATTTATTTATTTATTTATTTATTTATTTATTTATTATTGGGGGTTTTTTGTATTTGTTCAATTTGTTGTCTTTTGCACATTGGCTGTTTGTCCATCTTGTGTTCAGTGTTTCTTTGTACTTACCGTGAATGCTCGCAAGACAATGAACCTCACGGCTGTCTATAGTGACATATATGTACTTTGATAATAAATTTACTTTGAGCTTTTACCAACAAAACATGGAGGAGCCTGCACAAACCCACATAGCCCCTAATGACCCTGTGATTTCAGTCTCTGAGGCCAACATGAGAGCCTCTTTCAGGAGGGCGAACCCACTGAAATCTTCTGGCCCAGACAGGGTACATGGCTGAGTACTGAAGACCCATGCTGATCAACCAATATCTTTAACCTCTCACTTCCACAGTCTGAGGTACCCACCTGCTTCAAGCAGGCTTTAGTTAATCTTGTGCCTAAGAAGAACGTGGTAACCTGCCTCAGTGATTATCGTCCAGTAGCACTTACATCCACAGTGATCAAGTGCTTTTGAACGGTTGGTGATGAAGCATATCACTCCTTCTTGGGGAGCAATCTGGACCTGCTCCAATATGCAACAGGTGAACAGAAGATGCCATCTCATTGGCTCTTCACTCAATTCTGGGACATCTGTGAAGATGCATACACCAGGATGCTCTTCATTGACTACAACTCAGTACTATCATCCCCTCAAAACTAATCAACAAGCTTCAAGACCTTGGATTCAATATCTCTTGGCATCCTTGATGTCTTCATCTGCAGACCCCAGTCATTTCGGATTGGCAACAATATCTCCACCACAATCTCTATCAGCACAGGTTCACCACGAGGCCCCCTGCTCTACTCGCTTTACACTAAGCACAGCTCCAATCCCATATTCAAGTCTGATGATGACACCACTGTAGTGGGCTGAATCAAAGGTGGTGATGAATCAGTACTGGGGGAGATTGAAAATCTGGCTGAGTGTTGCCATAACAACAACCTCTCACTCAATGTCAACAAAACCAAAGAGCTTATCATTGACTATAGAAGGAGGAAATTGGAGGTTCATGAGGTAGTCCTCATCAGGGGATCAGGGGTAGAGAGGGTCAGCAACTTAAAATGCCTGTGTTGTTATTTTGTAGGACCTGTCCTGGGTCCAGCATATAAGTACCATTACAAAGAAAGCACAGCATCACCTCTACTTCCCTCGAGCTGGGGAAGATTTAGCATGCAACCTAAAACTTTGACAAGCTTCTATAGCTGTGTTGTGCAGAGTATACCGACTGGTTGCATCATGGCCTGGTATGGAAACACCAATGCCCTTCAACATAAGAACCTACAAAAAGTGATGGATATGACCCAGTCCATCACAGGTGGCGTCCACCCCACCATTCAGCACACCTGCACAGAGTGCTGTTGCAAGAAAGCAGCATCCATCATCACTGACCTTCAACACCCAGGTCAGACTTTCTTCTCACTGCTACCATCAGGGCAAAGGAACAGGAGTCTCAGGGCTCACATCACCACGTTCAGGAACAGTTATTACCCCTCAACCATCAGGATCTTCAACTAAAGGGGATAACTTTACTCAGTTTCACTTGCCCCATTACTGCACTGTTCCCACAACCTATGAACTCACTTTCAAGGGCTCTCTATCTATGTTCCTGATATTTATTGCTTATTTATTATTATTATTTATTTTGTATTTGCACAGTTGGGTGTCTCCCTTGTTGAATGTGGCGTTTCATTAATTCTATGCCGTTTACTGTGAATACCTGCAAGAAAATGAATTTCAGGCTCGTATATAGTGACGTATATGAACTTTGATAATAAATTTACTTTGAACTTTGTTCTTTGAGGAGCGCATCACACCAGATGAAGCAACGTGATTCCTTTTCTCATCGTCTGTAGCATGTGCCCATTGCTGGTAAGTTCAGTTTGCTCCCCCACCCTCCAAACCACGCACCCTCTTCCTCCCCCCCCCCATTCAGAAAGTGCAAACCTTCCTTGAAACAAGAAAATCAGTTTTAAGTGATCATGTTTAATCTGCTCTGTAATGCTTTCAATAAATGCAAATACAAACACAGACACACACACACACACACACACACACACGTGCGCACAGAGCCCCTCGCTAGAGACCCTCTAATATTTGCTAACCACTACTTCAGACTCAGTAACCACAGACTGTAACAACATGAGTTAAAATCTCATCAGATTATCTACAATAAATTGTCAACTCAAAGCCCGAGTCTTTGAAGTTTTTTTTTCCAAACAAACAACACATTTGACAGGTACATTCAATCATAAAACACTCCTTTTTAATCAACACAAGAGATTCTGCAGATGCTGGAAATCCAGAGTAACACACACACAAGATGCCAGAGGAACTCAGCAGGTCATGCAGCAACTATGGAGGATGAATAGAGTCGACGTTTTGGGCCAAGACCCTTTATTGAGTCTATCCACTTTTATCAGATTCCTTCTTCTTCGGCCCTTTACCTGTTCCACCAAAGCAAGGATATAATGTTGAGACTTCATAAAGCAGTGGTGAGGCCTCACTTGGAGTATTGTGAGCAGTTTTGGCCCCTTATCTTAGGAAGGCTGTGCTGAAACTGGTTCAAAGGAGGTTTGCAAAAATGATTCTGGGAATGAAAGAGTCATCATACGAGGAGCGTTTGATAGTTCTGGGCCTGTATTCACTGGAATTCAGAAGAAAAAGGGGTGACCTCAGTGAAACCTATCGAATGTGGAAAGGCCTTGATAGTATGGATGCAGAGGGGACGTTTCCTATGGTGGGGGAGTCTAAGACCAGAGGGTACTGCCTCAGAATAGAGGGATGTTCCTTCAGAACAGAGGTAAGTAGGAATTTCTTTAGCCAGAGAGTGGTGAACCTGTAGAAGTTGTTGCCACAGATGGCTATGGAGAACAAGTCATTGGGTGCATTTAAGGCAGAGGTTGATAGATTCTTGATTAGTCAGGACATGAAGCGATACTGTGAGAAGGTAGGGGATATTTTTCCCTGAGAGGGAAATGGATCAGCCATGATGAAATGGTGGAGCAGACTCGATGGGCCAGATGGACTAATTCTGCTCTGACATCTTATCGTCCTATTGCCTCCCAGTTTCCCCCTTCCCCATCCACCTGCCTTCCCCCTCATCTGGCTTCACCTATCACCTGCAATCTTGTCCTCTTTCCCTTCCCAACATCTCTTCATGCTGGCTTCTTCCCCTTTCCTTTCCAGTCCTGCTGAAGGGTCTTGGCCCAAAAGGTCTATGTCTATTCCCCCCCTTAGATGCTGCCTGACCTGCCATGTTCCTCCAGTATTCTGCATGTGCATCACACACTACTTTTGACTTCTTTTCCTTATCGATAGAATTATTTTGAGGATTGGAATTCTCAATTACCATAAAAACAAAGGCAGGCTGGTAGTTTGAACAGTTTATTGAGAGGTAGTTATGCCCTGATGGCATGATTATTTTGACTGAACATAAGCAAAACAGGGAGGAACAGCAAACAAGTCACCACAGAACTTTAACACATTTTCAGTTAATCTAACAGGTGATTGTACATAAGATTAAATCTTCCGTTGTAACGTACATTCAGTGGCCATTTTGTTAGGTACACCTGCTCATTAATTCAAATATCTAACCAGCCAATCATGCAGCGGGAACTCAATGCATAAAAGCATGCAGACATGGTCAAGAGGTTTAGTTGTTGCTCAGACCAAACATCAGAATAGAGAAGCAATATGGTCTCAGTGACTATGACCATGGAACGATTTTTGATGCCAGATGCTGATTTCCTGGAATTTTCATGCACAACAGTGTCTAGAGCTTACACAGAATGATGCAAAAAAAAACCCAATGAGTGGCAGTTCTGTGGGCAAAAATGCCTTGTTAATGAGAGGGGTCAGAGGAGAATGGCCAGACTGGGTCAAGCTGACAGGAAGATGACAGTAACTCAAATGACCACGCGTTACAACAGTGGTGTGCAGAAGAGAATCTCCGAATGCTCAACACTTCAAACCTTGAAGTGGATGGGCTACAGCAGCAGAGGACCATGAACATGCACTCAGTGGCCACTTATGTAGTACCTGATAAAGCAGCTACTGAGTGTAGATTTGCAAGCGCCCCGCCATAATGGGAAAATTATAGCCAGGAAGGGCAATGAGAAGATGGAATGTCTATGCTTGAAGAGATTAAAAGGGAAAATACAAAGAATTAAATGGGAAAGTCGTCAGTCTGATGTTGTCCCACCAATGCACACTTGTCAGGAAATGTAGAGGAGGCTTGACCCAAAAGCAGGATAGCGAAGATGATTTAGTGGTGAAGGATAACAAGTGGCCTGGTATGGAAGCACCAATACCATTGAACAGAGAATTCTACAAAAAGTAGTGGATTTGGCTCAGTACATCACAGGGAAAATCCTCCCAACCATTGAGCATATCTACATGAAACGCTGTTGTAGAAAAGCAGTATCCATCATCAGAGATCCCCACCACCCACTTCATGTTCTTTTCTTGCTGTTACCATCAGGAAGAAGGTACAAGAGCTACAGGATTTGCACCACCAGGTTCAAGAACAGTTACTACCCCTCAACCATCAGGCTCTTGAACAAAGGGGATAACTTAACTCAGTGACTCCTGCAAATGAATCCTTGACTTCCTGCCCAACAAACCAGAAGGAGTAAGGATAGGCAGTGACACCTCCGCCATTATTGTTTTCAACGTCATGTCCACAGCCACCTACTCTACTCCCAGTACACTGACGAATATGTGGCTAGATGTTTCTCTAACTCTATCTGCAAGTTTACAGTTGACGCCACCGCAGAGGGCTGTATCCCCAATAACGACGTGATGGAGTTCAGGAAGGAGATAGAGAGCCTAGTGACATGTTGTCATGACAACATCCTCTCGCTCAGTGTCAGAGAAACAAAAGATCTGATCATCGCGATAAAACGGGGCCAGTGGTCTCAATGGTGCTGAGATGCAGTGTTAAAAACTTCAAGTTGCTTGGAGTGAACTACATCAATAGCCTCTCCTGGTCCAACCATCACATCCAAGTTGCTTGGAGTGAACTACATCAATAGCCTCTCCTGGTCCAACCATCACATCCAAGGAAGGTGACAAACGCCTCTACTTTCTCAGGAAGTGAAATAAATTAGGCACGTCACCTCCCCATTGGCCCTCACCAATTTTTATTAATAGACTATGGATGATATTCTATCTGACATCACAGCCCTGGTACGGCAACTGCTCTGCATGTGACAGGAAAAAATCTGCAGAGAGCTGTGGACACAGCTCAGAATGTCACAGGTCAACCTGCCTGTCTACACTTCTTGCTGCATCAGTGAAGCAGCCAGGATTATTTATTTATTTATTGGTTCAGTTGATTGACTAAGTGACTGATTGAGATACAGTGTGGAATTTGCCCTTCTGGCCCTTGGAGTCGCTCTGCCCAGCGATCCCCTGATTCAATCCTATCCCAATCACAGGACTATTTACAATGACCAATTAACCTACCGGCAGGTACATCTGTGGGCTGTGGGAGGAAACCAGAGCACCGGGAGGAAATCTGCATGGTCACAGATGCCTTACAGGCAGTGGCAGGAATTGAACTCATGTCTCTGGTACTGTAAAGCATTGTGCTAACCACTATGCTACTGTGCCAAACCTCAAATACCCCATCCACCTCAGACATTTCTCCCTTCTCTCCCTTTCCAGCACACAGAAGATACAACACTTGAAAGCACAGACCACCAGGTTCAAGGACAACTTCTATCCCACTGTTATTAGACTCTTGAATAGGTCTCTTGTACAAAAGAAATGGCCTTGAGCTCACAATCAATGTTGTTTAGATCTTACACATTATTGTTTACCTGCATTGAATTTTTCTGGGTAGTTTTAACAATTGATTCTGCCTTATTATGCTTTACCTTGTTCTACCTCAATGATCTGATCTGTATGGCCAGTATGCAGGATGAGATTTTTACTGTATCTTGGTAAATGTGACAATAATAAACCAAGTCCAATATCAATCTTCTTTTATAATTTTATTTAGTGATACAGCACAGAGTGGGCCTTTCCAACCAGGCCACACCAGCAACCCCACGACCCCAATTAACCCTAGCCTAATCATGGGACAATTTACAATGACCAAATAACCTACCCAGCTCGTCTTCAGACTGTAGGAGGAACCTGGAGCAGCAGGGCAAAATTGGCGCATTCTACGGGGAGGGTTTGACTCACGCAAGGACAGACACGGATGGAGAATCGGCTGTTTGGAAGACTCCTACAAATTACTGCTGATGTAGAGTGGGAACCATTCTGGCTGGTTGCATAACCCCTGGTCTAGAGTGCACAGTGTCACAAGAGGCTGCAAAAGGTTGTAGACCCAGCCAGCTCCATCGTGGGCACAATCTTCCCCACCATCGAGGACATCTTCAAGAGGTAGTGTCCCAAGAAGGCGGCATCCATCCACCGAGGACCTTCAGAGTTCGGGACATACCCTCTTCTCACTACCACCATCAGGGAGGAGGCATAGAGTCATAGAAAACTACAGCACAACAGGCCAGTCGGTCCATCTAGTCTGTACCAAACCATTTAAACTGCCTACTCCCATCGGTCTGCACTGGGAATACAGCCCTCCATACCCCTACCATCCATGTACCTATCCAAACTTCTCTTAAATGTTGAAATCGGGCTGGCACTCATCACTCGCACTGGCAACTCATTCCACACTCCCTCCACCCTCTGAGTGAAGAAGTTACCCCTCATGTTTTCGTTAAACTTTTCACCTTTCAAACTTAATCCATGACCTCCAGTTGTTTTCCCACTCAACCTCTGTGGCAAATATCTATACCCCTCAATAACTTTGTATTCTTCTATCCAACCTCCACTTAATCTTCAATGTTCCAAGGAAGAAAGTCCTAACATATTCAAACCTTTTCTTAAAACTAAGGTCCTCCAGACCTGGCAACATGCTTGTCTAAAATATTGAAGTATTTGTCTGTGAGCTGTAGTTTGATGGACTCTTTGGGGCTTCTACTACTGATCGCGCGGTGGTGGGGGGGGGGGAGGTCAGAATAACTGCGGGTTGGGGGGCTGTCAATGCTGTTTGCTGCTGCTTCTGTGAAGCGTGGGGGGAGGAGGAGCTGCAGGACTTCTGTGGGGGTTCTTTGTTTCGGGATGTCCGTGAAGAGTACGAAGTTCAGATTGTGGGGTTTCTTTGTTTCGGGATGTAAGTGAACAGTACGAAGTTCAGATTGTGGGGTTTCTTTGTTTCAGGAGATCTGTGAAGAGTATGAAGTTCATATTGTGGGGTTTCTTTGTTTCGGGATGTCCGTGAAGAGTACGAAGTTCAGATTGTGGGGTTTCTTTGTTTCGGGATGTAAGTGAAGAGTACGAAGTTCAGATTGTGGGGTTTCTTTGTTTCAGGGGATCTGTGAAGAGTATGAAGTTCTGTTGTCGGGTTTCTCTGTTTCAGGGGGTCTGTGAAGAGTATGAAGTTCAGATTGTGGGGCTTCTTTCTTTCAGGAGGTCTGTGAAGAGTATGAAGTTCAGTTGTGGGGTTTCTTTGTTTCAGGAGGTCTGTGAAGAGTATGAAGTTCTGTTGTGGGGTGTCTTTGTTCCAGGGGGTCTGTGAAGAGTCTGAAGTTCTGTTGTGGTGTGTCTTTGTTTCAGGAGCTCTGTGAAGAGTATGAAGTTCATTTCGTGGGGTTTTGTTTCGGGGGGTCTGTGATCAGTATGAAGTTCAGGTGCGGATTTTCTTTGTTTCAGGAGGTCTGTGAAGAGTATGAAGTTCAGATTGTGGGGTTTCTTTGCTTCAGGAAGTCGCTGAAGAGTACGAAGTTCAGATTGTGAGGTTGTTTGTTTCCAGAGGCCTGTGAAGAGTATGAAGTTCAAATTGTGGGGTTTCTTTGTTTCGGGGGGTCTGTGAAGGGTATGAATTTCAGATTATGGGGTTCTGTTTCGGGGGGTCTGTGATCAGTATGAAGTTCAGATTGTGGTGTTTCTTTGTTTCAGGAAGACCGTGAAGAGTATGGCGTTCAGTTATGGGGTTTCATTGTTTCAGAGGGTCTGTGAAGAGTATGAAGCTCAGTTTGTGGGGTTTCTTTGTTTCGCGATGTCTGTGAAGTGTATGAAGTTCAGTTTGTGGGGTATGTTTGTTTCAGGAGGTCTGTGAAGAGTACGAAGTTCAGTTGTGGGGTTTCTTTTTTTCAAGGGGTCTGTGAAGAGTATGAAGTTCAGATTGTGGGGTTTCGATGTTTCCGGAGGTCTGTGAAGAGTATGAAGTTCATATTGTGGGGTTTCTTTGTTTCGGGATGTCCGTGAAGAGTACGAAGTTCAGATTGTGGGGTTTCTTTGTTTCGGGATGTAAGTGAAGAGTACGAAGTTCAGATTGTGGGGTTTCTTTGTTTCAGGGGATCTGTGAAGAGTATGAAGTTCATATTGTGGGGTTTCTTTGTTTCGGGATGTCCGTGAAGAGTATGAAGTTCAGATTGTGGGGTTTCTTTGTTTCAGGAGGTCTGTGAAGAGTATGAAGTTCAGATTGTGGGGTTTCTTTGTTTCAGGGCGCCTGTGAAGAGTATGAAGCTCAGATTGTGGGGTTTCTTTGTTTCGGGGGGTCTGTGAAGAGTATGGAGTTCAGATTGTGGGGTTTCTTTGTTTCGGGGGGTCCGTGAAGAATATGAAGTTCAGATTGTGGGGTTTCTTTGTTTCAGGGGGTCTGTGAAGAGTATGAAGTTCAGATTGTGGGGTTTCGTTGATTCCGGAGTCTGTGAAGAGTATGAAGTTCAGATTGTGGGGTTTCTTTGTTTCCGGAGGTCCGTGTAGAGTATGAAGTTCAGTTGTGGGGTTTCTCTGTTTCAGGAAGTCTGTGAAGAGTATGAAGTTCAGTTGTGGGGTTTTTCTGTTTCAGGGGGTCTGTGAAGAGTATGAAGTTCAGATTGTGGGGCTTCTTTCTTTCGGGGGTCTGAGAAGAGTATGAAGTTCAGTTGTGGGGTTTCTTTGTTTCAGGATGTCTGTGACGAGGATGAAGATCAGATTGTGGGGTTTCTTTGTTTCAGGGGGTCTGTGAAGAGTATGAAGTTCAGATTGTGGGGGGTCTGTGATCAGTATGAAGTTCAGTTGTGGGGTTTCTTTGATTCAGGATGTCTGTGAAGAGGATGAAGTTCAGATTGTGGGGTTTCTTTGTTTCAGGAGGTCCGTGAAGAGTATGAAGTTCAGATTGTGGGGCTTCTTTCTTTCAGGACGTCTGTGAAGAGTATGAAGTTCAGTTGTGGGGTTTCTTTGTTTCAGGAGGTCTGTGAAGAGTATGAAGTTCTGTTGTGGGGTGTCTTTGTTCCAGGGGGTCTGTGAAGAGTCTGAAGTTCTGTTGTGGTGTGTCTTTGTTTCAGGAGCTCTGTGAAGAGTATGAAGTTCATTTCGTGGGGTTTTGTTTCGGGGGTTCTGTGATCAGTATGAAGTTCAGGTGTGGATTTTCTTTGTTTCAGGAGGTCTGTGAAGAGTATGAAGTTCAGATTGTGGGGTTTCTTTGCTTCAGGAAGTCCCTGAAGAGTACGAAGTTCAGATTGTGAGGTTGTTTGTTTCCAGAGGCCTGTGAAGAGTATGAAGTTCAAATTGTGGGGTTTCTTTGTTTCGGGGGGTCTGTGAAGGGTATGAATTTCAGATTATGGGGTTCTGTTTCGGGGGGTCTGTGATCAGTATGAAGTTCAGATTGTGGTGTTTCTTTGTTTCAGGAAGACCGTGAAGAGTATGGCGTTCAGTTATGGGGTTTCATTGTTTCAGAGGGTCTGTGAAGAGTATGAAGCTCAGTTTGTGGGGCTTCTTTCTTTCAGGAGGTCTGTGAAGAGTATGAAGTTCAGTTGTGGGGTTTCTTTGTTTCAGGAGGTCTGTGAAGAGTATGAAGTTCTGTTGTGGGGTGTCTTTGTTCCAGGGGGTCTGTGAAGAGTCTGAAGTTCTGTTGTGGTGTGTCTTTGTTTCAGGAGCTCTGTGAAGAGTATGAAGTTCATTTCGTGGGGTTTTGTTTCGGGGGGTCTGTGATCAGTATGAAGTTCAGGTGCGGATTTTCTTTGTTTCAGGAGGTCTGTGAAGAGTATGAAGTTCAGATTGTGGGGTTTCTTTGCTTCAGGAAGTCGCTGAAGAGTACGAAGTTCAGATTGTGAGGTTGTTTGTTTCCAGAGGCCTGTGAAGAGTATGAAGTTCAAATTGTGGGGTTTCTTTGTTTCGGGGGGTCTGTGAAGGGTATGAATTTCAGATTATGGGGTTCTGTTTCGGGGGGTCTGTGATCAGTATGAAGTTCAGATTGTGGTGTTTCTTTGTTTCAGGAAGACCGTGAAGAGTATGGCGTTCAGTTATGGGGTTTCATTGTTTCAGAGGGTCTGTGAAGAGTATGAAGCTCAGTTTGTGGGGTTTCTTTGTTTCGCGATGTCTGTGAAGTGTATGAAGTTCAGTTTGTGGGGTATGTTTGTTTCAGGAGGTCTGTGAAGAGTACGAAGTTCAGTTGTGGGGTTTCTTTTTTTCAAGGGGTCTGTGAAGAGTATGAAGTTCAGATTGTGGGGTTTCGATGTTTCCGGAGGTCTGTGAAGAGTATGAAGTTCATATTGTGGGGTTTCTTTGTTTCGGGATGTCCGTGAAGAGTACGAAGTTCAGATTGTGGGGTTTCTTTGTTTCGGGATGTAAGTGAAGAGTACGAAGTTCAGATTGTGGGGTTTCTTTGTTTCAGGGGATCTGTGAAGAGTATGAAGTTCATATTGTGGGGTTTCTTTGTTTCGGGATGTCCGTGAAGAGTATGAAGTTCAGATTGTGGGGTTTCTTTGTTTCAGGAGGTCTGTGAAGAGTATGAAGTTCAGATTGTGGGGTTTCTTTGTTTCAGGGCGCCTGTGAAGAGTATGAAGCTCAGATTGTGGGGTTTCTTTGTTTCGGGGGGTCTGTGAAGAGTATGGAGTTCAGATTGTGGGGTTTCTTTGTTTCGGGGGGTCCGTGAAGAATATGAAGTTCAGATTGTGGGGTTTCTTTGTTTCAGGGAGTCTGTGAAGAGTATGAAGTTCAGATTGTGGGGTTTCGTTGATTCCGGAGTCTGTGAAGAGTATGAAGTTCAGATTGTGGGGTTTCTTTGTTTCCGGAGGTCCGTGTAGAGTATGAAGTTCAGTTGTGGGGTTTCTCTGTTTCAGGAAGTCTGTGAAGAGTATGAAGTTCAGTTGTGGGGTTTTTCTGTTTCAGGGGGTCTGTGAAGAGTATGAAGTTCAGATTGTGGGGCTTCTTTCTTTCGGGGGTCTGAGAAGAGTATGAAGTTCAGTTGTGGGGTTTCTTTGTTTCAGGATGTCTGTGACGAGGATGAAGATCAGATTGTGGGGTTTCTTTGTTTCAGGGGGTCTGTGAAGAGTATGAAGTTCAGATTGTGGGGGGTCTGTGATCAGTATGAAGTTCAGTTGTGGGGTTTCTTTGATTCAGGATGTCTGTGAAGAGGATGAAGTTCAGATTGTGGGGTTTCTTTGTTTCAGGAGGTCCGTGAAGAGTATGAAGTTCAGATTGTGGGGCTTCTTTCTTTCAGGACGTCTGTGAAGAGTATGAAGTTCAGTTGTGGGGTTTCTTTGTTTCAGGAGGTCTGTGAAGAGTATGAAGTTCTGTTGTGGGGTGTCTTTGTTCCAGGGGGTCTGTGAAGAGTCTGAAGTTCTGTTGTGGTGTGTCTTTGTTTCAGGAGCTCTGTGAAGAGTATGAAGTTCATTTCGTGGGGTTTTGTTTCGGGGGTTCTGTGATCAGTATGAAGTTCAGGTGTGGATTTTCTTTGTTTCAGGAGGTCTGTGAAGAGTATGAAGTTCAGATTGTGGGGTTTCTTTGCTTCAGGAAGTCCCTGAAGAGTACGAAGTTCAGATTGTGAGGTTGTTTGTTTCCAGAGGCCTGTGAAGAGTATGAAGTTCAAATTGTGGGGTTTCTTTGTTTCGGGGGGTCTGTGAAGGGTATGAATTTCAGATTATGGGGTTCTGTTTCGGGGGGTCTGTGATCAGTATGAAGTTCAGATTGTGGTGTTTCTTTGTTTCAGGAAGACCGTGAAGAGTATGGCGTTCAGTTATGGGGTTTCATTGTTTCAGAGGGTCTGTGAAGAGTATGAAGCTCAGTTTGTGGGGTTTCTTTGTTTCGCGATGTCTGTGAAGTGTATGAAGTTCAGTTTGTGGGGTATGTTTGTTTCAGGAGGTCTGTGAAGAGTACGAAGTTCAGTTGTGGGGTTTCTTTTTTTCAAGGGGTCTGTGAAGAGTATGAAGTTCAGATTGTGGGGTTTCGATGTTTCCGGAGGTCTGTGAAGAGTATGAAGTTCATATTGTGGGGTTTCTTTGTTTCGGGATGTCCGTGAAGAGTACGAAGTTCAGATTGTGGGGTTTCTTTGTTTCGGGATGTAAGTGAAGAGTACGAAGTTCAGATTGTGGGGTTTCTTTGTTTCAGGGGATCTGTGAAGAGTATGAAGTTCATATTGTGGGGTTTCTTTGTTTCGGGATGTCCGTGAAGAGTATGAAGTTCAGATTGTGGGGTTTCTTTGTTTCAGGAGGTCTGTGAAGAGTATGAAGTTCAGATTGTGGGGTTTCTTTGTTTCAGGGCGCCTGTGAAGAGTATGAAGCTCAGATTGTGGGGTTTCTTTGTTTCGGGGGGTCTGTGAAGAGTATGGAGTTCAGATTGTGGGGTTTCTTTGTTTCGGGGGGTCCGTGAAGAATATGAAGTTCAGATTGTGGGGTTTCTTTGTTTCAGGGGGTCTGTGAAGAGTATGAAGTTCAGATTGTGGGGTTTCGTTGATTCCGGAGTCTGTGAAGAGTATGAAGTTCAGATTGTGGGATTTCAATGTTTCCGGAGGTCTGTGAAGAGTATGAAGTTCAGATTGTGGGGTTTCTTTGTTTCCGGAGGTCCGTGTAGAGTATGAAGTTCAGTTGTGGGGTTTCTCTGTTTCAGGAAGTCTGTGAAGAGTATGAAGTTCAGTTGTGGGGTTTTTCTGTTTCAGGGGGTCTGTGAAGAGTATGAAGTTCAGATTGTGGGGCTTCTTTCTTTCGGGGGTCTGAGAAGAGTATGAAGTTCAGTTGTGGGGTTTCTTTGTTTCAGGATGTCTGTGATGAGGATGAAGATCAGATTGTGGGGTTTCTTTGTTTCAGGGGGTCTGTGAAGAGTATGAAGTTCAGATTGTGGGGGGTCTGTGATCAGTATGAAGTTCAGTTGTGGGGTTTCTTTGATTCAGGATGTCTGTGAAGAGGATGAAGTTCAGATTGTGGGGTTTCTTTGTTTCAGGAGGTCCGTGAAGAGTATGGCGTTCAGTAATGAGGTTCCATTGTTTCAGGGGGTCTGTGAAGAGTATGAAGTTCTGTTGTGGGGTGTCTTTGTTCCAGGGGGTCTGTGAAGAGTCTGAAGTTCTGTTGTGGTGTGTCTTTGTTTCAGGAGCTCTGTGAAGAGTATGAAGTTCATTTCGTGGGGTTTTGTTTCGGGGGGTCTGTGATCAGTATGAAGTTCAGGTGCGGATTTTCTTTGTTTCAGGAGGTCTGTGAAGAGTATGAAGTTCAGATTGTGGGGTTTCTTTGCTTCAGGAAGTCCCTGAAGAGTACGAAGTTCAGATTGTGAGGTTGTTTGTTTCCAGAGGCCTGTGAAGAGTATGAAGTTCAAATTGTGGGGTTTCTTTGTTTCGGGGGGTCTGTGAAGGGTATGAATTTCAGATTATGGGGTTCTTTTTCGGGGGGTCTGTGATCAGTATGAAGTTCAGATTGTGGTGTTTCTTTGTTTCAGGAAGACCGTGAAGAGTATGGCGTTCAGTTATGGGGTTTCATTGTTTCAGAGGGTCTGTGAAGAGTATGAAGCTCAGTTTGTGGGGTTTCTTTGTTTCGCGATGTCTGTGAAGTGTATGAAGTTCAGTTTGTGGGGTATGTTTGTTTCAGGAGGTCTGTGAAGAGTACGAAGTTCAGTTGTGGGGTTTCTTTTTTTCAAGGGGTCTGTGAAGAGTATGAAGTTCAGATTGTGGGGTTTCGATGTTTCCGGAGGTCTGTGAAGAGTATGAAGTTCAGATAGTGGGGTTTCGATGTTTCCGGAGGTCTGTGAAGAGTATGAAGTTCAGTTGTGGGGTTTCTCTGTTTCAGGGGATCTGTGAAGAGTATGAAGTTCAGATTGTGGGGCTTCTTTCTTTCGGGGGTCTGAGGAGAGTATGAAGTTCAGTTGTGGGGTTTCTTTGTTTCAGGATGTCTGTGACGAGGATGAAGTTCAGATTGTGGGGTTTCTTTGTTTCACGAGGTCCGTGAAGAGTATGGCGTTCAGTTATGGGGTTTCATTGTTTCAGGGGGTCTGTGAAGAGTATGAAGTTCTGTTGTGGGGTTTCTTTGTTTCAGGAGGTCTGTGAAGAGTATGAAGTTCAGATTGTTAGGTTTCTTTGTTTACGGAGGTCCGTGAAGAATATGAAGTTCATTTCGTGGGGTTTTGTTTCGGGGGGTCTGTGATCAGTATGAAGTTCAGGTGCGGATTTTCTTTGTTTCAGGAGGTCTGTGAAGAGTATGAAGTTCAGATTGTGGGGTTTCTTTGCTTCAGGAAGTCACTGAAGAGTACAAAGTTCAGATTTGTGAGGTTGTTTGTTTCCAGAGGCCTCTGAAGAGTATGAAGTTCAAATTGTGGGGTTTCTTTGTTTCGGGGGGTCTGTGAAGGGTATGAATTTCAGATTATGGGGTTCTGTTTCGGGGGGTCTGTGATCAGTATGAAGTTCAGATTGTGGGGTTTCTTTGTTTCAGGAGGTCCGTGAAGAGTATGGCATTCAGTTATGGGGTTTCATTGTTTCAGAGGGTCTGTGAAGAGTATGAAGTTCTGTTGTGGGGTTTCTTTGTTTCAGGAGGTCCGTGAAGAGTATTGCATTCAGTTATGGGGTTTCATTGTTTCAGGGGGTCTGTGAAGAGTATGAAGTTCAGATTGTTAGGTTTCTTTGTTTACGGAGGTCCGTGAAGAATATGAAGTTCATTTCGTGGGGTTTTGTTTCGGGGGGTCTGTGATCAGTATGAAGTTCAGGTGCGGATTTTCTTTGTTTCAGGAGGTCTGTGAAGAGTATGAAGTTCAGATTGTGGGGTTTCTTTGTTTCAGGAAGTCCCTGAAGAGTACGAAGTTCAGATTGTGAGGTTGTTTGTTTCCAGAGGCCTGTGAAGAGTATGAAGTTCAAATTGTGGGGTTTCTTTGTTTCGGGGGGTCTGTGAAGGGTATGAATTTCAGATTATGGGGTTCTGTTTCGGGGGGTCAGTGATCAGTATGAAGTTCAGATTGTGGGGTTTCTTTGTTTCAGGAGCTCTGTGAAGAGTATGAAGTTCAGATTGTGGGGTTTCTTTGTTTCGCAATGTCTGTGAAGAGTATGAAGTTCAGATTGTGGGGTGTTTTTGCTTCGGGTGGTCTATGTCTGTGAAGATTATAAAGTTCATTGTGGGGTTTTTTTGCTCTGGGGGGTCCGTGAAGAATATGAAGTTCACATTGTGGGGTTTCTATGTTTCAGGCGGTCGTGAAGAGTATGAAATTCAGATTGTGGAGTTTCTTTGTTTCAGGAAGTCTGTGAAGAGTATGAAGATCAGATTATGCGGTTTATTTGTTTCCGGACGTCTGTGAAGAGTATGAAGTTCAGATTGTGGGGTTTCTTTGTTTCGGGGGGTCTGTGAAGAGTATGAAGTTCTGTTGTCGCATTTCTCTGTTTCAGGGGGTCTGTGAAGAGTATGAAGTTCAGATTGTGGGGCTTCTTTCTTTCAGGAGGTCTGTGAAGAGTATGAAGTTCAGTTGTGGGGTTTCTTTGTTTCAGGAGCTCTGTGAAGAGTATGAAGTTCAGATTGTGGGGTTTCTTTGTTTCGCGGTGTCTGTGAAGAGTATGAGGTTCAGATTCTGGGGTGTTTTTGCTTCGGGTGGTCTATGTCCGTGAAGATTATAAAGTTCATTGTGGGGTTTTTTTGCTCTGGGGGGTCCGTGAAGAATATGAAGTTCACATTGTGGGGTTTCTATGTTTCAGGCGGTCGTGAAGAGTATGAAATTCAGATTGTGGAGTTTCTCTGTTTCAGGGGGTCTGTGAAGAGTATGAAGTTCAGATTGTGGGGCTTCTTTCTTTCGGGGGTCTGAGAAGAGTATGAAGTTCAGTTGTGCGGTTTCTTTGTTTCAGGATGTCTGTGACGAGGATGAAGATCAGATTGTGGGGTTTCTTTGTTTCCGGACGTCTGTGAAGAGTATGAAGTTCAGATTGTGGGGTTTCTTTGTTTCAGGGGGTCCGTGAAGAATATGAAGTTCAGATTGTGGGGTTTCTTTGTTTCAGGGGGTCTGTGAAGAGTATGAAGTTCAGATTGTGGGGTTTCGTTGATTCCGGAGTCTGTGAAGAGTATGAAGTTCAGATTGTGGGATTTCAATGTTTCCGGAGGTCTGTGAAGAGTATGAAGTTCAGATTGTGGGGTTTCTTTGTTTCCGGAGGTCCGTGTAGAGTATGAAGTTCAGTTGTGGGGTTTCTCTGTTTCAGGAAGTCTGTGAAGAGTATGAAGTTCAGTTGTGGGGTTTTTCTGTTTCAGGGGGTCTGTGAAGAGTATGAAGTTCAGATTGTGGGGCTTCTTTCTTTCGGGGGTCTGAGAAGAGTATGAAGTTCAGTTGTGGGGTTTCTTTGTTTCAGGATGTCTGTGACGAGGATGAAGATCAGATTGTGGGGTTTCTTTGTTTCAGGGGGTCTGTGAAGAGTATGAAGTTCAGATTGTGGGGGGTCTGTGATCAGTATGAAGTTCAGTTGTGGGGTTTCTTTGATTCAGGATGTCTGTGAAGAGGATGAAGTTCAGATTGTGGGGTTTCTTTGTTTCAGGAGGTCCGTGAAGAGTATGGCGTTCAGTAATGAGGTTCCATTGTTTCAGGGGGTCTGTGAAGAGTATGAAGTTCTGTTGTGGTGTGTCTTTGTTTCAGGAGCTCTGTGAAGAGTATGAAGTTCATTTCGTGGGGTTTTGTTTCGGGGGGTCTGTGATCAGTATGAAGTTCAGGTGCGGATTTTCTTTGTTTCAGGAGGTCTGTGAAGAGTATGAAGTTCAGATTGTGGATTTTCTTTGTTTCAGGAAGTCCCTGAAGAGTACGAAGTTCAGATTGTGAGGTTGTTTGTTTCCAGAGGCCTGTGAAGAGTATGAATTTCAAATTGTGGGGTTTCTTTGTTTCGGGGGGTCTGTGAAGGGTATGAATTTCAGATTATGGGGTTCTGTTTCGGGGGGGTCTGTGATCAGTATGAAGTTCAGATTGTGGTGTTTCTTTGTTTCAGGAAGACCGTGAAGAGTATGGCGTTCAGTTATGGGGTTTCATTGTTTCAGAGGGTCTGTGAAGAGTATGAAGCTCAGTTTGTGGGGTTTCTTTGTTTCGCGATGTCTGTGAAGTGTATGAAGTTCAGTTTGTGGGGTATGTTTGTTTCAGGAGGTCTGTGAAGAGTACGAAGTTCAGTTGTGGGGTTTCTTTTTTTCAAGGGGTCTGTGAAGAGTATGAAGTTCAGATTGTGGGGTTTCGATGTTTCCGGAGGTCTGTGAAGAGTATGAAGTTCAGATTGTGGGGTTTCGATGTTTCCGGAGGTCTGTGAAGAGTATGAAGTTCAGTTGTGGGGTTTCTCTGTTTCAGGGGGTCTGTGAAGAGTATGAAGTTCAGATTGTGGGGCTTCTTTCTTTCGGGGGTCTGAGAAGAGTATGAAGTTCAGTTGTGGGGTTTCTTTGTTTCAGGATGTCTGTGACGAGGATGAAGTTCAGATTGTGGGGTTTCTTTGTTTCACGAGGTCCGTGAAGAGTATGGCGTTCAGTTATGGGGTTTCATTGTTTCAGGGGGTCTGTGAAGAGTATGAAGTTCAGATTGTTAGGTTTCTTTGTTTACGGAGGTCCGTGAAGAATATGAAGTTCATTTCGTGGGGTTTTGTTTCGGGGGGTCTGTGATCAGTATGAAGTTCAGGTGCGGATTTTCTTTGTGTCAGGAGGTCTGTGAAGAGTATGAAGTTCAGATTGTGGGGTTTCTTTGCTTCAGGAAGTCACTGAAGAGTACAATGTTCAGATTTGTGAGGTTGTTTGTTTCCAGAGGCCTGTGAAGAGTATGAAGTTCAAATTGTGGGGTTTCTTTGTTTCGGGGGGTCTGTGAAGGGTATGAATTTCAGATTATGGGGTTCTGTTTGGGGGGTCTGTGATCGGTATGAAGTTCAGATTGTGGGATTTCTTTGTTTCAGGAGGTCCGTGAAGAGTATGGCATTCAGTTATGGGGTTACATTGTTTCAGAGGGTCTGTGAAGAGTATGAAGTTCTGTTGTGGGGTTTCTTTGTTTCAGGAGGTCCGTGAAGAGTATGGCATTCAGTTATGGGGTTTCATTGTTTCAGAGGGTCTGTGAAGAGTATGAAGTTCTGTTGTGGGGTTTCTTTGTTTCAGGAGGTCCGTGAAGAGTATGGCATTCAGTTATGGGGTTTCATTGTTTCAGGGGGTCTGTGAAGAGTATGAAGTTCAGATTGTTAGGTTTCTTTGTTTACGGAGGTCCGTGAAGAATATGAAGTTCATTTCGTGGGGTTTTGTTTCGGGGGGTCTGTGATCAGTATGAAGTTCAGGTGCGGATTTTCTTTGTTTCAGGAGGTCTGTGAAGAGTATGAAGTTCAGATTGTGGGGTTTCTTTGTTTCAGGAAGTCCCTGAAGAGTACGAAGTTCAGATTGTGAGGTTGTTTGTTTCCAGAGGCCTGTGAAGAGTATGAAGTTCAAATTGTAGGGTTTCTTTGTTTCAGGGGGTCTGTGAAGGGTATGAATTTCAGATTATGGGGTTCTGTTTCGGGGGGTCAGTGATCAGTATGAAGTTCAGATTGTGGGGTTTCTTTGTTTCAGGAGCTCTGTGAAGAGTATGAAGTTCAGATTGTGGGGTTTCTTTGTTTCGCGATGTCTGTGAAGAGTATGAGGTTCAGATTGTGGGGTGTTTTTGCTTCGGGTGGTCTATGTCCGTGAAGATTATGCAGTTCATTGTGGGGTGTTTTTTTTTTGCGGGGTCCGTGAAGAGTATGAAGTTCAGATTGTGGGGTGTTTTTGCTTCGCGATGTCTGTGAAGAGTATGAGGTTCAGATTGTGGGGTGGTTTTGCTTCGGGTGGTCTATGTCCGTGAAGATTATGCAGTTCATTGTGGGGTGTTTTTGTTTTGCGGGGTCCGTGAAGAGTATGAAGTTCAGATTGTGGGGTGTTTTTGCTTCGGGTGGTCTATGTCCTTGAAGATTATGAAGTTCATTGTGGGGTTTCTTTGTTTCGGGGGATCCGTGAAGAGTATGAAGTTCATATTGTGGGGAGTCTGTGATCAGTATGAAGTTCAGATTGTGGGGTTTCTTTGTTTCAGCAGGTCTGTGAAGAGTATGAAGTTCAGTTGTGGGGTTTCTTTGATTCAGGATGTCCGTGAAGAGGATGAAGTTCAGATTGTGGGATTTCTTTGTTTCACGAGGTCCGTGAAGGGTATGGCATTCAGTTATGGGGTTTCATTGTTTCAGGGGGTCTGTGAAGAGTATGAAGTTCTGTTGTGGGGTTTAATTGTTTCAGGAGGTCTGTGAAGAGTATGAAGGTCAGATTGTTAGGTTTCTTTGTTTACGGAGGTCCGTGAAGAATATGAAGTTCATTTCGTGGGGTTTTGTTTCGGGGGGTCTGTGATCAGTATGAAGTTCAGGTGCGGATTTTCTTTGTTTCAGGAGGTCTGTGAAGAGTATGAAGTTCAGATTGTGGGGTTTCTTTGCTTCAGGAAGTCACTGGAGAGTACAAAGTTCAGATTTGTGAGGTTGTTTGTTTCCAGAGGCCTGTGAAGAGTATGAAGTTCAAATTGTGGGGTTTCTTTGTTTCGGGGGGTCTGTGAAGGGTATGAATTTCAGATTATGGGGTTCTGTTTGGGGGGTCTGTGATCGGTATGAAGTTCAGATTGTGGGATTTCTTTGTTTCAGGAGGTCCGTGAAGAGTATGGCATTCAGTTATGGGGTTACATTGTTTCAGAGGGTCTGTGAAGAGTATGAAGTTCTGTTGTGGGGTTTCTTTGTTTCAGGAGGTCCGTGAAGAGTATGGCATTCAGTTATGGGGTTTCATTGTTTCAGAGGGTCTGTGAAGAGTATGAAGTTCTGTTGTGGGGTTTCTTTGTTTCAGGAGGTCCGTGAAGAGTATGGCATTCAGTTATGGGGTTTCATTGTTTCAGGGGGTCTGTGAAGAGTATGAAGTTCAGATTGTTAGGTTTCTTTGTTTACGGAGGTCCGTGAAGAATATGAAGTTCATTTCGTGGGGTTTTGTTTCGGGGGGTCTGTGATCAGTATGAAGTTCAGGTGCGGATTTTCTTTGTTTCAGGAGGTCTGTGAAGAGTATGAAGTTCAAATTGTAGGGTTTCTTTGTTTCGGGGGGGGGGTCTGTGAAGGGTATGAATTTCAGATTATGGGGTTCTGTTTCGGGGGGTCAGTGATCAGTATGAAGTTCAGATTGTGGGGTTTCTTTGTTTCAGGAGCTCTGTGAAGAGTATGAAGTTCAGATTGTGGGGTGTTTTTGCATCGGGTGGTCTATGTCCGTGAAGATTATAAAGTTCATTGTGGGGTTTTTTTGCTCTGGGGGGTCCGTGAAGAATATGAAGTTCACATTGTGGGGTTTCTATGTTTCAGGCGGTCGTGAAGAGTATGAAATTCAGATTGTGGAGTTTCTTTGTTTCAGGAAGTCTGTGAAGAGTATGAAGTTCATATTGTGGGGGGTCTGTGATCAGTATGAAGTTCAGATTGTGGGTTTCTTTGTTTCAGGAGGTCCGTGAAGAGTATGGCGATCAGTTATGGGGTTTCATTGTTTCAGGCGGTCGAAGAAGAGTATGAAGTTCTGTTGTGGGGTTTCGTTTTTTCAGGGGGTCTGTGAAGAGTATGAAGTTCAGATTGTGGGGTTTCAATGTTTCCGGAGATCTGTGAAGAGTATGAAGTTCAGTTGTGGGGTTTTTCTGTTTCAGGGGGTCTGTGAAGAGTATGAAGTTCAGATTGTGGGGCTTCTTTCTTTCGGGGGTCTGAGAAGAGTATGAAGTTCAGTTGTGGGGTTTCTTTGTTTCAGGATGTCTGTGACGAGGATGAGGATCAGATTGTGGGGTTTCTTTGTTTCAGGGGGTCTGTGAAGAGTATGAAGTTCATATTGTGGGGGGTCTGTGATCAGTATGAAGTTCAGATTGTGGGGTTTCTTTGTTTCAGGAGGTCTGTGAAGAGTATGAAGTTCAGTTGTGGGGTTTCTTTCATTGAGGATGTCTGTGAAGAGGATGAAGTTCAGATTGTGGGGTGTTTTTGCTTCGGGTGGTCTATGTCCGTGAAGATTATGAAGTTCATTGTGGGGTTTCTTTGTTTCGGGGGATCCGTGAAGAGTATGAAGTTCATATTGTGTGGAGTCTGTGATCAGTATGAAGTTCAAATTGTGGAGTTTCTTTGTTTCAGCAGGACTGTGAAGAGTATGAAGTTCAGATTGTGGGGTTTCAATGTTTCCGGAGGTCTGTGAAGAGTATGAAGTTCAGATTGTGGGGTTTCTTTGTTTCCGGAGGTCCGTGTAGAGTATGAAGTTCAGTTGTGGGGCTTCTTTCTTTCGGGGGTCTGAGAAGAGTATGAAGTTCAGTTGTAGGGTTTCTTTGTTTCAGGATGTCTGTGACGAGGATGAAGATCAGATTGTGGGGTTTCTTTGTTTCAGGGGGTCTGTGAAGAGTATGAAGTTCATATTGTGGGGGGTCTGTGACCAGTATGAAGTTCAGATTGTGGGGTTTCTTTGTTTCAGGAGGTCTGTGAAGAGTATGAAGTTCAGTTGTGGGGTTTCTTTCATTCAGGATGTCTGTGAAGAGGATGAAGTTCAGATTGTGGGGTTTCTTTGTTTCAGGAGGTCCGTGAAGAGTATGGCATTCAGTAATGAGGTTCCATTTTTTCAGGGGATCTGTGAAGAGTATGAAGTTCTGTTGTGGGGTGTCTTTGTTTCAGGAGGTCTGTGAAGAGTATGAAGTTCAGGTTGTTAGGTTTCTTTGTTTACGGAGGTCCGTGAAGAATATGAAGTTCATTTCGTGGGGTTTTGTTTCGGGGGGTCTGTGATCAGTATGAAGTTCAGGTGTGGATTTTCTTTGTTTCAGGAGGTCTGTGAAGAGTATGAAGTTCAGATTGTGGGGTTTCTTTGTTTCAGGAAGTCCCTGAAGAGTATGAAGTTCAGATTGTGAGGTTGTTTGTTTCCAGAGGCCTGTGAAGAGTATGAAGTTCAAATTGTGGGGTTTCTTTGTTTCGGGGAGTCTGTGAAGGGTATGAATCTCAGATTATGGGGTTCTGTTTCGGGGGGTCTGTGATCAGTATGAAGTTCAGATTGTGGGGTTTCTTTGTTTCAGGAAGTCCGTGAAGAGTATGGCGTTCAGTTATGGGGTTTCATTGTTTCAGAGGGTCTGTGAAGAGTATGAAGCACAGTTTGTGGGGTTTCTTTGTTTCGCGATGTCTGTGAAGTGTATCAAGTTCAGTTTGTGGGGTATGTTTGTTTCAGGAGGTCTGTGAAGAGTACGAAGTTCAGTTGTGGGGTTTCTTTTTTTCAGGGGGTCTGTGAAGAGTATGAAGTTCAGATTGTGGGGTTTCTTTGTTTCAGGGGGTCTGTGAAGAGTATGAAGTTCATATTGCGGGGGGTCTGTGATCAGTATGAAGTTCAGATTGTGGGGTTTCTTTGTTTCAGGGGGTCTGTGAAGAGTATGAAGTTCAGATTGTGGGGTTTCAATGTTTCCGGAGGTCTGTGAAGAGTATGAAGTTCAGATTGTGGGGTTTCTTTGTTTCCGGAGGTCCGTGTAGAGTATGAAGTTCAGTTGTGGGGTTTCTCTGTTTCAGGGGGTCTGTGAAGAGTATGAAGTTCAGATTGTGGGGCTTCTTTCTTTCGGGGGTCTGAGAAGAGTATGAAGTTCAGTTGTGGGGTTTCTTTGTTTCAGGATGTCTGTGACGAGGATGAAGATCAGATTGTGGGGTTTCTTTGTTTCCGGAAGTCTGTGAAGAGTATGAAGTTCAGATTGTGGGGTTTCTTTGTTTCACGAGGTCCGTGAAGAGTATGGCGTTCAGTTATGGGGTTTCATTGTTTCAGGGGGTCTACTGAAGAGTATGAAGTTCAAATTGTAGGGTTTCTTTGTTTCGGGGGGTCTGTGAAGGGTATGAATTTCAGATTATGGGGTTCTGTTTTGGGGGGTCAGTGATCAGTATGAAGTTCAGATTGTGGGGTTTCTTTGTTTCAGGAGCTCTGTGAAGAGTATGAAGTACTGATTGTAGTGTTTCTTTGTTTCAGGAGGTCTGTGAAGAGTATGAAGTTCAGATTGTGGGGTTTCTTTGCTTTGGGGGGTCCGTGAAGAATATGAAGTTCACATTGTGGGGTTTCTTTGTTTCAGGAAGTCCCTGAAGAGTACGAAGTTCAGATTGTGAGGTTGTTTGTTTCCAGAGACCTGTGAAGAGTATGAAGTTCAAATTGTGGGGTTTCTTTGTTTCGGGGAGTCTGTGAAGGGTATGAATTTCAGATTATGGTGTTCTGTTTCGGGGGGTCTGTGATCAGTATGAAGTTCAGATTGTGGGGTTTCTTTGTTTCAGGAAGTCCGTGAAGAGTATGGCGTTCAGTTATGGGGTTAGATTGTTTCAGAGGGTCTGTGAAGAGTATGAAGCTCAGTTTGTGGGGTTTCATTGTTTCACGATGTCTGTGAAGAGTATGAAGTTCAGTTGTGGGGTTTCATTGTTTCAGAGGGTCTGTGAAGAGTATGAAGCTCAGTTTGTGGGGTTTCTTTGTTTCGCGATGTCTGTGAAGTGTATGAAGTTCAGTTTGTGGGGTATGTTTGTTTCAGGAGGTCTGTGAAGAGTATGAAGTTCAGTTGTGGGGTTTCTTTTTTTCAGGGGGTCTGTGAAGAGTATGAAGTTCAGATTGTGGGGTTTCAATGTTTCCGGAGATCTGTGAAGAGTATGAAGTTCAGTTGTGGGGTTTTTCTGTTTCAGGGGGTCTGTGAAGAGTATGAAGTTCAGATTGTGGGGCTTCTTTCTTTCGGGAGTCTGAGAAGAGTATGAAGTTCATATTGTGGGGGGTCTGTGATCAGTATGAAGTTCAGATTGTGGGGTTTCTTTGTTTCAGGAGGTCTGTGAAGAGTATGAAGTTCAGATTGTGGGGTTTCTTTGTTTCCGGAGGTCCGTGTAGAGTATGAAGTTCAGTTGTGGGGCTTCTTTCTTTCGGGGGTCTGAGAAGAGTATGAAGTTCAGTTGTAGGGTTTCTTTGTTTCAGGATGTCTGTGACGAGGATGAAGATCAGATTGTGGGGTTTCTTTGTTTCAGGGGGTCTGTGAAGAGTATGAAGTTCATATTGTGGGGGGTCTGTGATCAGTATAAAGTTCAGTTGTGGGGTTTCTTTCATTCAGGATGTCTGTGAAAAGGATGAAGTTCAGATTGTGGGGTTTCTTTGTTTCAGGAGGTCCGTGAAGAGTATGGCATTCAGTAATGAGGTTCCATTTTTTCAGGGGGTCTGTGAAGAGTATGAAGTTCTGTTGTGGGGTGTCTTTGTTTCAGGAGGTCTGTGAAGAGTATGAAGTTCAGGTTGTTAGGTTTCTTTGTTTACGGAGGTCCGTGAAGAATATGAAGTTCATTTCGTGGGGTTTTGTTTCGGGGGGTCTGTGATCAGTATGAAGTTCAGGTGTGGATTTTCTTTGTTTCAGGAGGTCTGTGAAGAGTATGAAGTTCAGATTGTGGGGTTTCTTTGTTTCAGGAAGTCCCTGAAGAGTATGAAGTTCAGATTGTGAGGTTGTTTGTTTCCAGAGGCCTGTGAAGAGTATGAAGTTCAAATTGTGGGGTTTCTTTGTTTCGGGGAGTCTGTGAAGGGTATGAATCTCAGATTATGGGGTTCTATTTTCGGGGGGTCTGTGATCAGTATGAAGTTCAGATTGTGGGGTTTCTTTGTTTCAGGAAGTCCGTGAAGAGTATGGCGTTCAGTTATGGGGTTTCATTGTTTCAGAGGGTCTGTGAAGACTATGAAGCTCAGTTTGTGGGGTTTCTTTGTTTCGCGATGTCTGTGAAGTGTATCAAGTTCAGTTTGTGGGGTATGTTTGTTTCAGGAGGTCTGTGAAGAGTACGAAGTTCAGTTGTGGGGTTTCTTTTTTTCAGGGGGTCTGTGAAGAGTATGAAGTTCAGATTGTGGGGTTTCTTTGTTTCAGGGGGTCTGTGAAGAGTATGAAGTTCATATTGTGGGGGGTCTGTGATCAGTATGAAGTTCAGATTGTGGGGTTTCTTTGTTTCAGGGGGTCTGTGAAGAGTATGAAGTTCAGATTGTGGGTTTTCAAAGTTTCCGGAGGTCTGTGAAGAGTATGAAGTTCAGATTGTGGGGTTTCTTTATTTCCGGAGGTCCGTGTAGAGTATGAAGTTCACATTGTGGGGTTTCTCTGTTTCAGGGGGTCTGTGAAGAGTATGAAGTTCAGATTGTGGGGCTTCTTTCTTTCGGGGGTCTGAGAAGAGTATGAAGTTCAGTTGTTGGGTTTCTTTGTTTCAGGATGTCTGTGACGAGGATGAAGATCAGATTGTGGGGTTTCTTTGTTTCCGGAAGTCTGTGAAGAGTATGAAGTTCAGATTGTGGGGTTTCTTTGTTTCACGAGGTCCGTGAAGAGTATGGCGTTCAGTTATGGGGTTTCATTGTTTCAGGGGGTCTAGTGAAGAGTATGAAGTTCAAATTGTAGGGTTTCTTTGTTTCGGGGGGTCTGTGAAGGGTATGAATTTCAGATTATGGGGTTCTGTTTTGGGGGGTCAGTGATCAGTATGAAGTTCAGATTGTGGGGTTTCTTTGTTTCAGGAGCTCTGTGAAGAGTATGAAGTACTGATTGTAGTGTTTCTTTGTTTCAGGAGGTCTGTGAAGAGTATGAAGTTCAGATTGTGGGGTTTCTTTGCTTTGGGGGGTCCGTGAAGAATATGAAGTTCACATTGTGGGGTTTCTTTGTTTCAGGCGGTCGTGAACAGTATGAAATTCAGATTGTGGGGGGTCTGTGATCAGTATGAAGTTCAGATTGTGGGTTTCTTTCTTTCAGGAGGTCTGTGAAGAGTATGAAGTTCAGGTTCTTAGGTTTCTTTGTTTACGGAGGTCCGTGAAGAATATGAAGTTCATTTCGTGGGGTTTTGTTTCGGGGGGTCTGTGATCACTATGAAGTTCAGGTGTGGATTTTCTTTGTTTCAGGAGGTCTGTGAAGAGTATGAAGTTCAGATTGTGGGGTTTCTTTGTTTCAGGAAGTCCCTGAAGAGTATGAAGTTCAGATTGTGAGGTTGTTTGTTTCCAGAGGCCTGTGAAGAGTATGAAGTTCAAATTGTGGGGTTTCTTTGTTTCGGGGAGTCTGTGAAGGGTATGAATCTCAGATTATGGGGTTCTGTTTCGGGGGGTCTGTGATCAGTATGAAGTTCAGATTGTGGGGTTTCTTTGTTTCAGGAAGTCCGTGAAGAGTATGGCGTTCAGTTATGGGGTTTCATTGTTTCAGAGGGTCTGTGAAGAGTATGAAGCTCAGTTTGTGGGGTTTCTTTGTTTCGCGATGTCTGTGAAGTGTATCAAGTTCAGTTTGTGGGGTATGTTTGTTTCAGGAGGTCTGTGAAGAGTACGAAGTTCAGTTGTGGGGTTTCTTTTTTTCAGGGGGTCTGTGAAGAGTATGAAGTTCAGATTGTGGGGTTTCTTTGTTTCAGGGCGTCTGTGAAGAGTATGAAGTTCATATTGTGGGGGGTCTGTGATCAGTATGAAGTTCAGATTGTGGGGTTTCTTTGTTTCAGGGGGTCTGTGAAGAGTATGAAGTTCAGATTGTGGGTTTTCAATGTTTCCGGAGGTCTGTGAAGAGTATGAAGTTCAGATTGTGGGGTTTCTTTGTTTCCGGAGGTCCGTGTAGAGTATGAAGTTCAGTTGTGGGGTTTCTCTGTTTCAGGGGGTCTGTGAAGAGTATGAAGTTCAGATTGTGGGGCTTCTTTCTTTCGGGGGTCTGAGAAGAGTATGAAGTTCAGTTGTTGGGTTTCTTTGTTTCAGGATGTCTGTGACGAGGATGAAGATCAGATTGTGGGGTTTCTTTGTTTCCGGAAGTCTGTGAAGAGTATGAAGTTCAGATTGTGGGGTTTCTTTGTTTCACGAGGTCCGTGAAGAGTATGGCGTTCAGTTATGGGGTTTCATTGTTTCAGGGGGTCTAGTGAAGAGTATGAAGTTCAAATTGTAGGGTTTCTTTGTTTCGGGGGGTCTGTGAAGGGTATGAATTTCAGATTATGGGGTTCTGTTTTGGGGGGTCAGTGATCAGTATGAAGTTCAGATTGTGGGGTTTCTTTGTTTCAGGAGCTCTGTGAAGAGTATGAAGTACTGATTGTAGTGTTTCTTTGTTTCAGGAGGTCTGTGAAGAGTATGAAGTTCAGATTGTGGGGTTTCTTTGCTTTGGGGGGTCCGTGAAGAATATGAAGTTCACATTGTGGGGTTTCTTTGTTTCAGGCGGTCGTGAACAGTATGAAATTCAGATTGTGGGGGGTCTGTGATCAGTATGAAGTTCAGATTGTGGGTTTCTTTCTTTCAGGAGGTCTGTGAAGAGTATGAAGTTCAGTTGTGGGGTTTCTTTGTTTCAGGATGTCTGTGAAGAGGATGAAGATCAGATTGTGGGGTTTCTTTGTTTCCGGAGGTCTGTGAAGAATATGAAGTTCAGGTGCGGATTTTCTTTGTTTCAGGAGGTCTGTGAAGAGTATGAAGTTCAGATTGTGGGGTTTCTTTGTTTCAGGAAGTCCCTGAAGAGTACGAAGTTCAGATTGTGAGGCTGTTTGTTTCCAGAGGCCTGTGAAGATTATGAAGTTCAAATTGTAGGGTTTCTTTGTATCGGGGGGTCTGTGAAGGGTATGAATTTCAGATTATGGGGTTCTGTGTCGGGGGGTCAGTGATCAGTATGAAGTTCAGATTGTGGGGTTTCTTTGTTTCAGGAGGTCTGTGAAGAGTATGAAGTTCAGTTGTGGGGTTTCTTTCATTCAGGATGTCTGTGAAGAGGATGAAGTTCAGATTGTGGGGTTTCTTTGTTTCAGGAGGTCCGTGAAGAGTATGGCATTCAGTAATGAGGTTCCGTTTTTTCAGGGGGTCTGTGAAGAGTATGAAGTTCTTTTGTGGGGTGTCTTTGTTTCAGGAGGTCTGTGAAGAGTATGAAGTTCAGGTTGTTAGGTTTCTTTGTTTACGGAGGTCCGTGAAGAATATGAAGTTCATTTCGTGGGGTTTTGTTTCGGGGGGTCTGTGATCAGTATGAAGTTCAGGTGTGGATTTTCTTTGTTTCAGGAGGTCTGTGAAGAGTATGAAGTTCAGATTGTGGGGTTTCTTTGTTTCAGGAAGTCCCTGAAGAGTATGAAGTTCAGATTGTGAGGTTGTTTGTTTCCAGAGGCCTGTGAAGAGTATGAAGTTCAAATTGTGGGGTTTCTTTGTTTCGGGGAGTCTGTGAAGGGTATGAATCTCAGATTATGGGGTTCTGTTTCGGGGGGTCTGTGATCAGTATGAAGTTCAGATTGTGGGGTTTCTTTGTTTCAGGAAGTCCGTGAAGAGTATGGCGTTCAGTTATGGGGTTTCATTGTTTCAGAGGGTCTGTGAAGAGTATGAAGCTCAGTTTGTGGGGTTTCTTTGTTTTGCGAAGTCTGTGAAGTGTATCAAGTTCAGTTTGAGGGGTATGTTTGTTTCAGGAGGTCTGTGAAGAGTACGAAGTTCAGTTGTGGGGTTTCTTTTTTTCAGGGGGTCTGTGATCAGTATGAAGTTCAGATTGTGGGGTTTCAATGTTTCCGGAGGTCTGTGAAGAGTATGAAGTTCAGATTGTGGGGTTTCTTTGTTTCCGGAGGTCCGTGAAGAGTATGAAGTTCAGATTGTGGGGTTTCTTTGTTTCAGGGGGTCTGTGAAGAGTATGAAGTTCATATTGTGGGGGGTCTGTGATCAGTATGAAGTTCAGATTCTGGGGTTTCTTTGTTTCAGGGGGTCTGTGAAGAGTATGAAGTTCAGATTGTGGGGTTTCAATGTTTCCGGAGGTCTGTGAAGAGTATGAAGTTCAGATTGTGGGGTTTCTTTGTTTCCGGAGGTCCGTGTAGAGTATGAAGTTCAGTTGTGGGGTTTCTCTGTTTCAGGGGGTCTGTGAAGAGTATGAAGTTCAGATTGTGGGGCTTCTTTCTTTCGGGGGTCTGAGAAGAGTATGAAGTTCAGATTGTGGGGTTTCTTTGTTTCAGGATGTCTGTGTCGAGGATGAAGATCAGATTGTGGGGTTTCTTTGTTTCCGGAAGTCTGTGAAGAGTATGAAGTTCAGATTGTGGGGTTTCTTTGTTTCACGAGGTCCGTGAAGAGTATGGCGTTCAGTTATGGGGTTTAATTGTTTCAGGGTGTCTGTGAAGAGTATGAAGTTCAAATTGTAGGGTTTCTTTGTTTCGGGGGGTCTGTGAAGGGTATGAATTTCAGATTATGGGGTTCTGTTTCAGGGGGGTTAGTGATCAGTATGAAGTTCAGATTGTGGGGTTTCTTTGTTTCAGGAGCTCTGTGAAGAGTATGAAGTACTGATTGTAGTGTTTCTTTGTTTCAGGAGGTCTGTGAAGAGTATGAAGTTCAGATTGTGGGGTTTCTTTGTTTAGCAATGTCTGTGAAGAGTATGAAGTTCAGATTGTGGGGTGTTTTTGCTTCGGGTAGTCTATGTCCGTGAAGAATATGAAGTTCACATTGTGGGGTTTCTTTGTTTCAGGCGGTCGTGAACAGTATGAAATTCAGATTGTGGGGGGTCTGTGATCAGTATGAAGTTCAGATTGTGGGTTTCTTTGTTTCAGGAGTTCTGTGAAGAGTATGAAGTTCAGGTGCGGATTTTCTTTGTTTCAGGAGGTCTGTGAAGAGTATGAAGTTCAGATTGTGGGGTTTCTTTGTTTCAGGAAGTCCCTGAAGAGTACGAAGTTCAGATTGTGAGGCTGTTTGTTTCCAGAGGCCTGTGAAGATTATGAAGTTCAAATTGTAGGGTTTCTTTGTATCGGGGGGTCTGTGAAGGGTATGAATTTCATAGTATGAGGTTCTGTGTCGGGGGGTCAGCGATCAGTATGAAGTTCAGATTGTGGGGTTTCTTTGTTTCAGGAGGTCTGTGAAGAGTATGAAGTTCAGTTGTGGGGTTTCTTTCATTCAGGATGTCTGTGAAGAGGATGAAGTTCAGATTGTGGTGTTTCTTTGTTTCAGGAGGTCCGTGAAGAGTATGGCATTCAGTAATGAGGTTCCATTTTTTCAGGGGGTCTGTGAAGAGTATGAAGTTCTGTTGTGGGGTGTCTTTGTTTCAGGAGGTCTGTGAAGAGTATGAAGTTCAGGTTGTTAGGTTTCTTTGTTTACGGAGGTCCGTGAAGAATATGAAGTTCATTTCGTGGGGTTTTGTTTCGGGGGGTCTGTGATCAGTATGAAGTTCAGGTGCGGATTTTCTTTGTTTCAGGAGGTCTGTGAAGAGTATGAAGTTCAGATTGTGGGGTTTCTTTGCTTCAGGAAGTCACTGAAGAGTACAAAGTTCAGATTTGTGAGGTTGTTTGTTTCCAGAGGCCTGTGAAGAGTATGAAGTTCAAATTGTGGGGTTTCTTTGTTTCGGGGGGTCTGTGAAGGGTATGAATTTCAGATTATGGGGTTCTGTTTGGGGGGTCTGTGATCGGTATGAAGTTCAGATTGTGGGATTTCTTTGTTTCAGGAGGTCTGTGAAGAGTATGGCATTCAGTTATGGGGTTACATTGTTTCAGAGGGTCTGTGAAGAGTATGAAGTTCTGTTGTGGGGTTTCTTTGTTTCAGGAGGTCCGTGAAGAGTATGGCATTCAGTTATGGGGTTTCATTGTTTCAGAGGGTCTGTGAAGAGTATGAAGTTCTGTTGTGGGGTTTCTTTGTTTCAGGAGGTCCGTGAAGAGTATGGCATTCAGTTATGGGGTTTCATTGTTTCAGGGGGTCTGTGAAGAGTATGAAGTTCAGATTGTTAGGTTTCTTTGTTTACGGAGGTCCGTGAAGAATATGAAGTTCATTTCGTGGGGTTTTGTTTCGGGGGGTCTGTGATCAGTATGAAGTTCAGGTGCGGATTTTCTTTGTTTCAGGAGGTCTGTGAAGAGTATGAAGTTCAGATTGTGGGGTTTCTTTGTTTCAGGAAGTCCCTGAAGAGTACGAAGTTCAGATTGTGAGGTTGTTTGTTTCCAGAGGCCTGTGAAGAGTATGAAGTTCAAATTGTAGGGTTTCTTTGTTTCGGGGGGGGGGTCTGTGAAGGGTATGAATTTCAGATTATGGGTTTCTGTTTCGGGGGGTCAGTGATCAGTATGAAGTTCAGATTGTGGGGTTTCTTTGTTTCAGGAGCTCTGTGAAGAGTATGAAGTTCAGATTGTGGGGTTTCTTTGTTTCGCAATGTCTGTGAAGAGTATGAAGTTCAGATTGTGGGGTGTTTTTGCATCGGGTGGTCTATGTCCGTGAAGATTATAAAGTTCATTGTGGGGTTTTTTTGCTCTGGGGGGTCCGTGAAGAATATGAAGTTCACATTGTGGGGTTTCTATGTTTCAGGCGGTCGTGAAGAGTATGAAATTCAGATTGTGGAATTTCTTTGTTTCAGGAAGTCTGTGAAGAGTATGAAGTTCATATTGTGGGGGGTCTGTGATCAGTATGAAGTTCAGATTGTGGGTTTCTTTGTTTCAGGAGGTCCGTGAAGAGTATGGCGATCAGTTATGGGGTTTCATTGTTTCAGGCGGTCTGAGAAGAGTATGAAGTTCTGTTGTGGGGTTTCTTTGTTTCAGGAGGTCTGTGAAGAGTATGAAGTTCAAATTGTAGGGTTTCTTTGTTTCGGGGGGTCTGTGAAGGGTATGAATTTCAGATTATGGGGTTCTGTTTCGGGGGGTCAGTGATCAGTATGAAGTTCAGATTGTGGGGTTTCTTTGTTTCAGGAGCTCTGTGAAGAGTATGAAGTTCAGATTGTGGGGTTTCTATGTTTCGCAATGTCTGTGAAGAGTATGAGGTTCAGATTGTGGGGTGTTTTTGCTTCGGGTGGTCTATGTCCGTGAAGATTATGCAGTTCATTGTGGGGTGTTTTTGTTTTGCGGGGTCCGTGAAGAGTATGAAGTTCAGATTGTGGGGTGTTTTTGCTTCGCGATGTCTGTGAAGAGTATGAGGTTCAGATTGTGGGGTGGTTTTGCTTCGGGTGGTCTATGTCCGTGAAGATTATGCAGTTCATTGTGGGGTGTTTTTGTTTTGAGGTGTCCGTGAAGAGTATGAAGTTCAGATTGTGGGGTGTTTTTGCTTCGGGTGGTCTATGTCCGTGAAGATTATGAAGTTCATTGTGGGGTTTCTTTGTTTCGGGGGATCCGTGAAGAGTATGAAGTTCATATTGTGGGGAGTCTGTGATCAGTATGAAGTTCAGATTGTGGGGTTTCTTTGTTTCAGCAGGTCTGTGAAGAGTATGAAGTTCAGTTGTGGGGTTTCTTTGATTCAGGAGGTCCGTGAAGAGGATGAAGTTCAGATTGTGGGATTTCTTTGTTTCACGAGGTCCGTGAAGAATATGAAGTTCATTTCGTGGGGTTTTGTTTCGGGGGGTCTGTGATCAGTATGAAGTTCAGGTGCGGATTTTCTTTGTTTCAGGAGGTCTGTGAAGAGTATGAAGTTCAGATTGTGGGGTTGTTTGTTTCCAGAGGCCTGTGAAGAGTATGAAGTTCAAATTGTGGGGTTTCTTTGTTTCGGGGGGTCTGTGAAGGGTATGAATTTCAGATTATGGAGTTCTGTTTCGGGGGGTCTGTGATCAGTATGAAGTTCAGATTGTGGGGTTTCATTGTTTCAGAGGGTCTGCGAAGAGTATGAAGCTCAGTTTGTGGGGTTTCTTTGTTTCGCGATGTCTGTGAAGAGTATGAAGTTCAGTTGTGGGGTTTCTTTTTTTAAGGGGGTCTGTGAAGAGTATGAAGTTCAGATTGTGGGGTTTCAATGTTTCCGGAGGTCTGTGAAGAGTATGAAGTTCAGTTGTGGGGTTTCTTTGATTCAGGATGTCTGTGAAGAGTATGAAGTTCAGATTGTGGGGTGTTTTTGCTTCGGGTGGTCTATGTCTGTGAAGAGTATGAAGTTCATATTGTGGGGAGTCTGTGATCAGTATGAAGTTCAGATTGTGGGGTTTCTTTGTTTCAGCATGTCTGTGAAGAGTATGAAGTTCAGTTGTGGGGTTTCTTTGATTCAGGATGTCCGTGAAGAGTACGAAGTTCAGATTGTGGGGTTTCATTGTTTCAGGGGGTCTGTGAAGAGTATGAAGTTCTGTTGTTGGGTTTAATTGTTTCAGGAGGTCTGTGAAGAGTATGAAGTTCAGATTGTTAGGTTTCTTTGTTTACGGAGGTCCGTGAGGAATATGAAGTTCATTTCGTGGGGTTTTGTTTCGGGGGGTCTGTGATCAGTATGAAGTTCAGGTGCGGATTTTCTTTGTTTCAGGAGGTCTGTGAAGAGTATGAAGTTCAGATTGTGGGGTTGTTTGTTTCCAGAGGCCTGTGAAGAGTATGAAGTTCAAATTGTGGGGTTTCTTTGTTTCGGGGGGTCTGTGAAGGGTATGAATTTCAGATTATGGAGTTCTGTTTCGGGGGGTCTGTGATCAGTATGAAGTTCAGATTGTGGGGTTTCATTGTTTCAGAGGCTCTGTGAAGAGTATGAAGTTCTGATTGTAGGGTTTCTTTGTTCCGCGATGTCTGTGAAGTGTATGAAGTTCAGTTTGTGGGGTATGTTTGTTTCAGGAGGTCTGTGAAGAGTATGAAGTTCAGTTGTGGGGTTTCTTTGTTTCAGGATGTCTGTGACGAGGATGAAGATCAGATTGTGGCGTTTCTTTGTTTCAGGGGGTCTGTGAAGAGTATGAAGTTCATATTGTGGGGGGTCTGTGATCAGTATGAAGTTCAGATTGTGGGGTTTCTTTGTTTCAGGAGGTCTGTGAAGAGTATGAAGTTCAGATTGTGGGGTTTCTTTGTTTCGCGGTGTCTGTGAAGAGTATGAGGTTCAGATTGTGGGGTGTTTTTGCTTCGGGTGGTCTATGTCCGTGAAGATTATGCAGTTCATTGTGGGGTGTTTTTGTTTTGCGGGGTCCGTGAAGAAGATGAAGTTCAGATTGTGGGGTTTGTTTGTTACAGGGGGTCTGTGAAGAGTATGAAGTTCAGTTTGTGGGGTTTCGTTGTTTCAGGAGGTCTGTGAAGAGTATGAAGTTCAGTTGTGGGGTTTCGTTGATTCAGGATGTCTGTGAAGAGTATGAAGTTCAGATTGTGGGGTGTTTTTGCTTCGGGTGGTCTATGTCCGTGAAGATTATGAAGTTCATTGTGGGGTTTCTTTGTTTCGGGAGCTCTGTGAAGAGTATGAAGTTCAGTTATGGGGTTTCTTTGATTCAGGATGTCTGTGAAGAGTATGAAGTTCAGATTGTGGGGTGTTTTTGCTTCGGGTGGTCTATGTCTGTGAAGAGTATGAAGTTCATATTGTGGGGAGTCTGTGATCAGTATGAAGTTCAGATTGTGGGGTTTCTTTGTTTCAGCAGGTCTGTGAAGAGTATGAAGTTCAGTTGTGGGGTTTCTTTGATTCAGGATGTCCGTGAAGAGTACGAAGTTCAGATTGTGGGGTTTCATTGTTTCAGGGGGTCTGTGAAGAGTATGAAGTTCTGTTGTTGGGTTTAATTGTTTCAGGAGGTCTGTGAAGAGTATGAAGTTCAGATTGTTAGGTTTCTTTGTTTACGGAGGTCCGTGAGGAATATGAAGTTCATTTCGTGGGGTTTTGTTTCGGGGGGTCTGTGATCAGTATGAAGTTCAGGTGCGGATTTTCTTTGTTTCAGGAGGTCTGTGAAGAGTATGAAGTTCAGATTGTGGGGTTTCTTTGTTTCGCGATGTCTGTGAAGTGTATGAAGTTCAGTTTGTGGGGTATGTTTGTTTCAGGAGGTCTGTGAAGAGTATGAAGTTCAGTTGTGGGGTTTCTTTTTTTCAGGGGGTCTGTGAAGAGTATGAAGTTCAGATTGTGGGGTTTCAATGTTTCCGGAGATCTGTGAAGAGTATGAAGTTCAGATTGTGGGGCTTCTTTCTTTCGGGGGTCTGAGAAGAGTATGAAGTTCAGTTGTGGGGTTTCTTTGTTTCAGGATGTCTGTGACGAGGATGAAGATCAGATTGTGGGGTTTCTTTGTTTCAGTGGGTCTGTGAAGAGTATGAAGTTCATATTGTGGGGGGTCTGTGATCAGTATGAAGTTCAGATTGTGGGGTTTCTTTGTTTCAGGAGGTCTGTGAAGAGTATGAAGTTCAGTTGTGGGGTTTCTTTCATTCAGGATGTCTGTGAAGAGGATGAAGTTCAGATTGTGGGGTGTTTTTGCTTCGGGTGGTCTATGTCCGTGAAGATTATGAAGTTCATTGTGGGGTTTCTTTGTTTCGGGGGATCCGTGAAGAGTATGAAGTTCATATTGTGTGGAGTCTGTGATCAGTATGAAGTTCAAATTGTGGAGTTTCTTTGTTTCAGCAGGACTGTGAAGAGTATGAAGTTCAGATTGTGGGGTTTCAATGTTTCCGGAGGTCTGTGAAGAGTATGAAGTTCAGATTGTGGGGTTTCTTTGTTTCCGGAGGTCCGTGTAGAGTATGAAGTTCAGTTGTGGGTCTTCTTTCTTTCGGGGGTCTGAGAAGAGTATGAAGTTCAGTTGTAGGGTTTCTTTGTTTCAGGAGGTCCGTGAAGAGTATGGCATTCAGTAATGAGGTTCCATTTTTTCAGGGGGTCTGTGAAGAGTATGAAGTTCTGTTGTGGGGTGTCTTTGTTTCAGGAGGTCTGTGAAGAGTATGAAGTTCAGGTTGTTAGGTTTCTTTGTTTACGGAGGTCCGTGAAGAATATGAAGTTCATTTCGTGGGGTTTTGTTTCGGGGGGTCTGTGATCAGTATGAAGTTCAGGTGTGGATTTTCTTTGTTTCAGGATGTCTGTGACGAGGATGAAGATCAGATTGTGGGGTTTCTTTGTTTCAGGAGGTCCGTGAAGAGTATGGCGTTCAGTAATGGGGTATCATTGTTTCAGGGGGTATGTGAAGAGTATGAAGTTCTGTTGTGGGGTTTCTTTGTTTCAGGAGGTCAGTGAAGAGAATGAAGTTCAGAGTGGGGTGTTTTTGCTTCGGGTGGTCTATGTCCGTGAAGATTATGAAGTTCATTGTCGGGTTTCTTTGTTTCGGGGGGTCCGTGAATAATGTGAAGTTCAGATTGTGGGGTTTCTTTGTTTCCGGACGTCTGTGAAGAGTATGAAGTTCAGATTCTGGGGTTTCTTTGTTTCAGGAGGTCCGTGAAGAGTATGGCGTTCAGTTACGGGGTTTCATTGTTTCAGGAGGTCCGTGAAGAATATGAAGTTCATTTCGTGGGGTTTTGTTTCAGGGGGGTCTGTGATCATTATGAAGTTCAGGTGCGTATTTTCTTTGTTTCAGGAGGTCTGTGAAGAGTATAAAGTTCAGATTGTGGGGTTACTTTGTTTCAGGAAGTCCCTGAAGAGTATGAAGTTCAGATTGTGAGGTTGTTTGTTTCCAGAGGCCTGTGAAAAGTATGAAGTTCAAATTGTGGGGTTTCTTTGTTTCGGGGAGTCTGTGAAGGGTATGAATCTCAGATTATGGGGTTCTGTTTCGGGGGGTCTGTGATCAGTATGAAGTTCAGATTGTGGGGTTTCTTTGTTTCAGGAAGTCCGTGAAGAGTATGGCGTTCAGTTATGGGGTTTCATTGTTTCAGAGGGTCTGTGAAGAGTATGAAGCTCAGTTTGTGGGGTTTCTTTGTTTCGCGATGTCTGTGAAGTGTATCAAGTTCAGTTTGTGGGGTATGTTTGTTTCAGGAGGTCTGTGAAGAGTACGAAGTTCAGTTGTGGGGTTTCTTTTTTTCAGGGGGTCTGTGAAGAGTATGAAGTTCAGATTGTGGGGTTTCTTTGTTTCAGGGGGTCTGTGAAGAGTATGAAGTTCATATTGTGGGGGGTCTGTGATCAGTATGAAGTTCAGATTGTGGGGTTTCTTTGTTTCAGGGGGTCTGTGAAGAGTATGAAGTTCAGATTGTGGGGTTTCAATGTTTCCGGAGGTCTGTGAAGAGTATGAAGTTCAGATTGTGGGGTTTCTTTGTTTCCGGAGGTCCGTGTAGAGTATGAAGTTCAGTTGTGGGGTTTCTCTGTTTCAGGGGGTCTGTGAAGAGTATGAAGTTCAGATTGTGGGGCTTCTTTCTTTCGGGGGTCTGAGAAGAGTATGAAGTTCAGTTGTGGGGTTTCTTTGTTTCAGGAGGTCTGTGAAGAGTATGAAGTTCAGATTGTGGGGTTTCTTTGTTTCAGGATATCCCTGAAGAGTATGAAGTTCAAATTGTGGGGTTTCTTTGTTTCGGGGGCCTGTGAATGGTATGAAGTTCAGATTGTGGGGTTTCTTTGTTTCAGGAGGTCTGTGAAGAGTATGAAGTTCAGATTGTGGGGTTTCTTTGTTTTGGGGTGTCCGTGAAGAATTTCAGATTGTGGGGTTACTTTGTTTCAGGGGGTCTGTGAAGAGTATGAAGTTCAGATTGTGGGGTTTCTTTGTTTCAGGAGGTCCGTGAAGAGTATGGCGTTCAGTTATGGGGTATCATTGTTTCAGGGGGTATGTGAAGAGTATGAAGTTCAGATTGTGGGGTTTCGTTGATTCCGGAGTCTGTGAAGAGTATGAAGTTCAGATTGTGGGGTTTCTTTGTTTCAGGAGGTCCGTGAAGAGTATGGCGTTCAGTTATGTGTTATCATTGTTTCAGGGGGTATGAGAAGAGTATGAAGTTCAGATTGTTAGGTTTCTTTGTTTCAGGAGGTCTGTGAAGAGTATGAAGTTCAGGTGCGGATTTTCTTTGTTTCAGGAGGTCTGTGAAGAGTATGAAGTTCAGATTGTGAGTTTGTTTGTTCCCAGAGGCCTGTGAAGAGAATGAAGTTCAAATTGTGGGGTTTCTTTGTTTCGGAGGGTCAGTGAAGGGTATAAATTTCAGATTATGGGGTTCTGTTTCGCGGGGTCTGTGATCAGTATGAAGTTCAAATTGTGGGGTTTCTTTGTTTCCGGAGGTCTGTGAAGCGTATGAAGTTTAGATTGTGGGGTTTCTTTGTTTCGCGATGTCTGTGAAGAGTATGAAGTTAAGATTGTGGGGTGTTTTTGCTTCGGGTGGTCTATGTCCGTGAAGATTATGAAGTTCATTGTTGGGATTGTCTCGGGGGGTCAGTGAAGAATATGAAGTTCAGATTGTGGGGTTTCTTTGTTTCGGGGGGTCTGTGAAGGGTATGAAGTTCAGATTGTGGGGTTTCTTTGTTTCAGGAGGTATGTGTAGAATATGAAGTTTAGATTGTGGAGTTTCATTCTTTCAGAAAGTCTGTGAAGAGTATGAAGGTCATATTGTGGGGGGTCTGTGATCAGTATGAAGTTCAGCTTGTGGGGTTCCTTTGTTTCAGGATGTCTGTGAAGAGGATGAAGATCAGATTGTTGTGTTTCTTTGTTTCCGGACATCTGTGAGGAGTATGAAGTTCAGATTGTGGGGCGTCTGTGATCAGTATGAAGTTCAGATTGTGGGTTTTTTTTGTTTCAGGAGGTCCGTGAAGAGTATGGCGTTCAGTTACAGGGGTTTCATTGTTTCAGGAGGTCTGTGAAGAGTATGAAGTTCAGATTGTGGGGTTTATTTGTTTCAGGAAGTCCCTGAAGAGTACTAATTTCAGATTGTGAGGTTGTTTGTTTCCAGAGGTCTGTGAAGAGTATGAAGTTCAAATTGTGGGGCTTCTTTGTTTCGGGGGGTCTGTGAATGGTATGAATTTCAGATTATGGGGTTCTGTTTCGGGGGGGTCTGTGATCAGTATGAATTTCAGATTGTGGGGTTTCTTTGTTTCAGGAGGTCTGTGAAGATTATGAAGTTCATTGTGGGGTTTCTTTGTTTTGGGGTGTCCGTGAAGAATATGAACTTCAGATTGTGGGGTTTCTTTGTTTCAGGAGGTCCGTGAAGGGTATGGCGTTCAGTTATGGGGTATCATTTTTTCAGGGGGTATGTGAAGAGTATGAAGTTCTGTTTTGGGGTTTCTTTGTTTCAGGAGGTCAGTGAAGTGTATGAAGTTCTGATTGTAGGGTTTCTTTGTTTCAGGAGGTCTGTGAAGAGTATGAAGTTCAGATTGTGGGGTTTCTTTGTTTCAGGATGTCCCTGAAGAGTACGAAGTTCAGATTGTGAGGTTGTTTGTTTCCAGAGGCCTGTGAAGAGTATGAAGTTCAAATTGTGGGGTATCATTGTTTCAGGGGGTATGTGAAGAGTATGAAGTTCAGATTGTGGGGTTTCGTTGATTCCGGAGTCTGTGAAGAGTATGAAGTTCAGATTGTGGGGTTTCTTTGTTTCAGGATGTCTGTGAAGAGTATGAAGTTCAGATTGTGGGGTTTCTTTGTTTCGCGATGTCTGTAAAGAGTATGAAGTTCAGTTTGTGGGGTATGTTTGTTTCAGGAGGTCTGTGAAGAGTACGAATTTCAGTTCTGGGGTTTCTTTGTTTCAGGGGGTCTGTGAAGAGTATGAAGTTCAGATTGTGGGGTTTCGTTGTTTTCGGAGGTCTGTGAAGAGTATGAAGTTCAGATTGTGGGGTTTCTTTGTTTCAGGAGGTCTGTGAAGAGTATGGCGTTCAGTTATTGGATATCATTGTTTCAGGGGGTATGTGAAGAGTATGAAGTTCTGTTGTGGGGTTTCTTTGTTTCAGGAGGTCAGTGAAGAGTATGAAGTTCTGATTGTGGGGTTTCTTTGTTTCACGATGTCTGTGAAGAGTATGAAGTTCAGTTTGTGGGGTATGTTTGTTTCAGGAGGTCTGTGAAGGGTACGAAGTTCAGTTGTGGGGTTTCTTTGTTTCAGGGGGTCTGTGAAGAGTATGAAGTTCAGATTGTGGGGTTTAGTTGTTTCCGGAGGTCTGTGAAGAGTATGAAGTTCAGATTGTGGGGTTTAGTTATTTCCGGAGGTCTGTGAAGAGTATGAAGTTCAGATTGTGGGGTGTTTTTGCTTCGGGTGGTCTATGTCTGTGAAGATTATGAAGTTCATTGTGTAGTTTCTTTGTTTCAGGAAGTCTGTGAAGAGTATGAAGTTCATATTGTGGGGGGTCTGTGATCAGTATGAAGTTCAGATTGTGGGTTTTCTTTGTTTCAGGAGGTCTGTGAAGAGTATGAAGATCTTATTGTGGGGTTTCTTTGTTTCCGGACGTCTGTGAAGAGTATGAAGTTCAGATTGTGGGGTTTCTTTGTTTCAGGAGGTCCGTGAAGAGTATGGCGTTCAGTTATGGGGTTCCATTGTTTCCGGGGGTCAGTGAAGAGTATGAAGTTCTGTTGTGGGGTATCTTTGTTTCAGGATGTCCGTGAAGAATATGAAGTTCATTTCGTGAGGTTTTGTTTCAGGGGAGTCTGTGATCATTATGAAGTTCAGGTGCGGATTTTCTTTGTTTCAGGAGGTCTGTGAAGAGTATGAAGTTCAGATTGTGGGGTTTATTTGTTTCAGGAAGTCCCTGAAGAGTACTAATTTCAGATTGTGAGGTTGTTTGTTTCCAGAGGCCTGTGAAGAGTATGAAGTTCAAATTGTGGGGCTTCTTTGTTTCGGGGGGTCTGTGAATGGTATGAATTTCAGATTATGGGGTTCTGTTTCGGGGGGTCTGTGATCAGTATGAACTTCAGATTATGGGGTTTCTTTGTTTCAGGAGGTCTGTGAAGATTATGAAGTTCATTGTGGGGTTTCTTTGTTTTGGGGTGTCCGTGAAGAATATGAACTTCAGATTGTGGGGTTACTTTGTTTCAGGGGGTCTGTGAAGAGTATGAAGTTCAGATTGTGGGGTTTCTTTGTTTCAGGAGGTCCGTGAAGAGTATGGCGTTCAGTTATGGGGTATCATTTTTTCAGGGGGTATGTGAAGAGTATGAAGTTCTGTTTTGGGGTTTCTTTGTTTCAGGAGGTCAGTTAAGTGTATGAAGTTCAGATTGTGGGGTTTCGTTGTTTCCGGAAGTCCCTGAAGAGTACTAAGTTCAGATTGTGAGGTTGTTTGTTTCCAGAGGACTATGAAGAGTATGAAGTTCAAATTGTGGGGTTTCTTTGTTTCGGGGTGTCTGTGAAGGGTATGCATTTCAGATTATGGGGTTCTGTTTCGGGGGGTCTGTGATCAGTATGAAGTTCAGTTGTGGGGTTTATTTGTTTCAGGATGTCTGTGACGAGGATGAAGTTCAGGTTTTGGGGTTTCTTTGTTTCCGGACGTCTGTGAAGAGTATGAAGTTCAGATTGTGGGGTTTCTTTGTTTCAGGAGGTCTGTGAAGAGTATGAAGTTCATATTGTGGGGTTTCTCTGTTTCGGGGTGTCTGTGAAGGGTATGAATTTCAGATTATGGGGTTCTGTTTCGGGGGGTCTGTGATCAGTATGAAGTTCAGTTGTGGGGTTTATTTGTTTCAGGATGTCTGTGACGAGGATGAAGTTCAGGTTGTGGGGTTTCTTTGTTTCCGGACGTCTGTGAAGAGTATGAAGTTCAGATTGTGGGGTTTCTTTGTTTCAGGAGGTCCGTGAAGAATATGAAGTTCATTTCGTGGGGTTTTGTTTCGGGGGGGTCTCTGATCAGTATGAAGTTCAGGTGCGGATTTTCTTTGTTTCAGTAGGTCTGTGAAGAGTATGAAGTTCAGTTTGTGGGGTTTCTTTGTTTGAGGAAGTCCCTGAAGAGTACGAAGTTCAGATTGTGAGGTTGTTTGTTTCCAGAGGCCTGTGAAGAGTATGAAGTTCAAATTGTGGGGTTTCTTTGTTTCGGGGGGTCTGTGAAGGGTATGAATTTCAGATTATGTGGTTTTGTTTGGGGGGTCTGTGATCAGTATGAAGTTCATATTGTGGGGGGTCTGTGATCAGTATGACGTTCAGTTGTGGGGTTTCTTTGTTTCAGGTTGTCTGTGACAAGGATGAAGTTCAGATTGTGGGGTTTCTTTGTTTCCGGACGTCTGTGAAGAGTATGAAGTTCAGATTCTGGGGTTTCTTTGTTTCAGGAGGTCCGTAAAGAGTATGGCTTTCAGTTATGGGGTATCATTGTTTCAGGGGGTATGTGAAGAGTATGAAGTTCTGTTGTCGGGTTTCTTTGTTTCAGGAGGTCGGTGAAGAGTATGAAGTTCAGATTGTGGGGTTTCTTTGTTTCGGGGGGTCTGTGAAGGGTATGAATTTTAGATTATGGGGTTCTGTTTCGGGGGGTCTGTGATCAGTATGAAGTTCTGATTGTAGGGTTTCTTTGTTTCCGGAGGTCTGTGAAGAGTATGAAGTTCAGATTGTGGGGTTTCTTTGTTTCGGGGGGTCTGTGAAGGGTATGAATTTTAGATTATGGGGTTCTGTTTCGGGGGGTCTGTGATCAGTATGAAGTTCTGATTGTAGGGTTTCTTTGTTTCAGGAGCTCTGTGAAGTGTATGAAGTTCAGATTGTGGGGTTTCTTTGTTTCGGGAGGTCCGTGAAGAATGTGAAGTTCAGATTGTGGGGTTTCCTCGTTTCTGGGTGTCTGTGAAGAGTATGAAGTTCAGATTGTGGGGTTTCTTTGTTTCAGGAGGTCTGTGAAGAGTATGAAGTTTAGATTGTGGAGTTTCTTTCTTTCAGAAAGTCTGTGAAGAGTATGAAGTTCATATTGTTGGGGTCTGTGATCAGTATGAAGTTCAGCTTGTGGGGTTCCTTTGTTTCAGGAGCTCTGTGAAGAGTATGAAGTTCAGTTCTGGGGTTTCTTTGGTTCCGGACGTCTGTGAAGAGTATGAAGTTCAGATTGTGGGGTTTCTTTGTTTCAGGAGGTCTGTGAAGAGTATGAAGTTCTGTTGTGGGGTTTCTTTGTTTCAGGAGGTCCGTGAAGAATATGAAGTTCATTTCGTGAGGTTTTGTTTCGGGGGGTCTGTGATCAGTATGAAGTTCAGGTGCGGATTTTCTTTGTTTCAGGAGGTCTGTGAAGAGTATGAAGTTCAGATTGTGGGGTTTATTTGTTTCAGGAAGTCCCTGAAGAGTACTAATTTCAGATTGTGAGGTTGTTTGTTTCCAGAGGCCTGTGAAGAGTATGAAGTTCAAATTGTGGGGCTTCTTTGTTTCGGGGGGTCTGTGAATGGTATGAATTTCAGATTATGGGGTTCTGTTTCGGGGGGTCTGTGATCAGTATGAATTTCAGATTATGGGGTTTCTTTGTTTCAGGAGGTCTGTGAAGATTATGAAGTTCATTGTGGGGTTTCTTTGTTTTGGGGTGTCCGTGAAGAATATGAACTTCAGATTGTGGGGTTACTTTGTTTCAGGGGGTCTGTGAAGAGTATGAAGTTCAGATTGTGGGGTTTCTTTGTTTCAGGAGGTCCGTGAAGAGTATGGCGTTCAGTTATGGGGTATCATTTTTTCAGGGGGTATGTGAAGAGTATGAAGTTCTGTTTTGGGGTTTCTTTGTTTCAGGAGGTCAGTTAAGTGTATGAAGTTCAGATTGTGGGGTTTCGTTGTTTCCGGAAGTCCCTGAAGATTACTAAGTTCAGATTGTGAGGTTGTTTGTTTCCAGAGGACTATGAAGAGTATGAAGTTCAAATTGTGGGGTTTCTTTTTTTCAGGGGGTCTGTGAAGAGTATGAAGTTCAGATTGTGGAGTTTCTTTGTTTCAGGAAGTCTGTGAAGAGTATGAAGTTCATATTGTGGGGGGTCTGTGATCAGTATGAAGTTCAGTTGTGGGGTTTCTTTGTTTCAGGATGTCTGTGACGAGGATGAAGATCAGATTGTGGGGTTTCTTTGTTTCAGGAGGTCCGTGAAGAGTATGGCGTTCAGTAATGGGGTATCATTGTTTCAGGGGGTATGTGAAGAGTATGAAGTTCTGTTGTGGGGTTTCTTTGTTTCAGGAGGTCAGTGAAGAGAATGAAGTTCAGAGTGGGGTGTTTTTGCTTCGGGTGGTCTATGTCCGTGAAGATTATGAAGTTCATTGTCGGGTTTCTTTGTTTCGGGGGGTCCGTGAATAATGTGAAGTTCAGATTGTGGGGTTTCTTTGTTTCCGGACGTCTGTGAAGAGTATGAAGTTCAGATTCTGGGGTTTCTTTGTTTCAGGAGGTCCGTGAAGAGTATGGCGTTCAGTTACGGGGTTTCATTGTTTCAGGAGGTCCGTGAAGAATATGAAGTTCATTTCGTGGGGTTTTGTTTCAGGGGGGTCTGTGATCATTATGAAGTTCAGGTGCGTATTTTCTTTGTTTCAGGAGGTCTGTGAAGAGTATGAAGTTCAGATTGTGAGGTTGTTTGTTTCCAGAGGACTATGAAGAGTATGAAGTTCAAATTGTGGGGTTTCTTTGTTTCGGGGTGTCTGTGAAGGGTATGCATTTCAGATTATGGGGTTCTGTTTCGGGGGGTCTGTGATCAGTATGAAGTTCAGTTGTGGGGTTTATTTGTTTCAGGATGTCTGTGACGAGGATGAAGTTCAGGTTTTGGGGTTTCTTTGTTTCCGGACGTCTGTGAAGAGTATGAAGTTCAGATTGTGGGGTTTCTTTGTTTCAGGAGGTCTGTGAAGAGTATGAAGTTCAGATTGTGGAGTTTCTTTGTTTCAGGAAGTCTGTGAAGAGTATGAAGTTCATATTGTGGGGTTTCTTTGTTTCGGGGTGTCTGTGAAGGGTATGAATTTCAGATTATGGGGTTCTGTTTCGGGGGGTCTGTGATCAGTATGAAGTTCAGTTGTGGGGTTTATTTGTTTCAGGATGTCTGTGACGAGGATGAAGTTCAGGTTGTGGGGTTTCTTTGTTTCCGGACGTCTGTGAAGAGTATGAAGTTCAGATTGTGGGGTTTCTTTGTTTCAGGAGGTCTGTGAAGAGTATGGCGTTCAGTTATTGGATATCATTGTTTCAGGGGGTATGTGAAGAGTATGAAGTTCTGTTGTGGGGTTTCTTTGTTTCAGGAGGTCAGTGAAGAGTATGAAGTTCTGATTGTGGGGTTTCTTTGTTTCACGATGTCTGTGAAGAGTATGAAGTTCAGTTTGTGGGGTATGTTTGTTTCAGGAGGTCTGTGAAGGGTACGAAGTTCAGTTGTGGGGTTTCTTTGTTTCAGGGGGTCTGTGAAGAGTATGAAGTTCAGATTGTGGGGTTTAGTTGTTTCCGGAGGTCTGTGAAGAGTATGAAGTTCAGATTGTGGGGTTTAGTTGTTTCCGGAGGTCTGTGAAGAGTATGAAGTTCAAATTGTGGGGTGTTTTTGCTTCGGGTGGTCTATGTCTGTGAAGATTATGAAGTTCATTGTGGAGTTTCTTTGTTTCAGGAAGTCTGTGAAGAGTATGAAGTTCATATGGTGGGGGGTCTGTGATCAGTATGAAGTTCAGATTGTGGGTTTTCTTTGTTTCAGGAGGTCTGTGAAGAGTATGAAGATCTTATTGTGGGGTTTCTTTGTTTCCGGACGTCTGTGAAGAGTATGAAGTTCAGATTGTGGGGTTTCTTTGTTTCAGGAGGTCCGTGAAGAGTATGGCGTTCAGTTATGGGGTTCCATTGTTTCCGGGGGTCAGTGAAGAGTATGAAGTTCTGTTGTGGGGTATCTTTGTTTCAGGAGGTCTGAGAAGAGTATGAAGTTCAGATTGTTAGGTTTCATTGCTTACGGATGTCCGTGAAGAATATGAAGTTCATTTCGTGGGGTTTTGTTTCGGGGGGTCTGTGATCAGTATGAAGTTCAGGTGCGGATTTTCTTTGTTTCAGTAGGTCTGTGAAGAGTATGAAGTTCAGTTTGTGGGGTTTCGTTGTTTGAGGAAGTCCCTGAAGAGTACGAAGTTCAGATTGTGAGGTTGTTTGTTTCCAGAGGCCTGTGAAGAGTATGAAGTTCAAATTGTGGGGTTTCTTTGTTTCGGGGGGTCTGTGAAGGGTATGAATTTCAGATTATGTGGTTTTGTTTGGGGGGTCTGTGATCAGTATGAAGTTCATATTGTGGGGGGGTCTGTGATCAGTATGACGTTCAGTTGTGGGGTTTCTTTGTTTCAGGTTGTCTGTGACAAGGATGAAGTTCAGATTGTGGGGTTTCTTTGTTTCCGGACGTCTGTGAAGAGTATGAAGTTCAGATTCTGGGGTTTCTTTGTTTCAGGACGTCCGTAAAGAGTATGGCTTTCAGTTATGGGGTATCATTGTTTCAGGGGGTATGTGAAGAGTATGAAGTTCTGTTGTCGGGTTTCTTTGTTTCAGGAGGTCGGTGAAGAGTATGAAGTTCAGATTGTGGGGTTTCTTTGTTTCGGGGGGTCTGTGAAGGGTATGAATTTTAGATTATGGGGTTCTGTTTCGGGGGGTCTGTGATCAGTATGAAGTTCTGATTGTAGGGTTTCTTTGTTTCCGGAGGTCTGTGAAGAGTATGAAGTTCAGATTGTGGGGTTTCTTTGTTTCGGGGGGTCTGTGAAGGGTATGAATTTTTGATTATGGGGTTCTGTTTCGGGGGGTCTGTGATCAGTATGAAGTTCTGATTGTAGGGTTTCTTTGTTTCAGGAGCTCTGTGAAGTGTATGAAGTTCAGATTGTGGGGTTTCTTTGTTTACGGACGTCTGTGAAGAGTATGAAGTTCAGATTGTGGGGTTTCTTTGTTTACGGACGTCTGTGAAGAGTATGAAGCTCAGATTGTGGGGTTTCTTTGTTTCAGGAGGTCCGTGAAGAGTATGGCATTCAGTTATGTGGTATCATTGTTTCAGGGGGTATGTGAAGAGTATGAAGTTCTGTTGTGGGGTTTCTTTGTTTCAGGAGGTCAGTGAAGAGTATGAAGTTCAGATTGTTAAGTTTCTTTGTTTACGGAGGTCTTGAAGAATATGAAGTTCATTTCGTGGGGTTTTGTTTCGGGGGGTATGTGATCAGAATGAAGTTCAGGTGCGGATTTTCTTAGTTTCAGGAAGTCTGTGAAGAGTATGAAGTTCAGATTGTGAGTTTGTTTGTTTCCAGAGGCCTGTGAAGAGTATGAAGTTCAAATTGAGGGGTTTCTTTGTTTCTGAGGGTCTGTGAAGGGTATGAATTTCAGATTATGGGGTTCTGTTTCGCGGGGTCTGTAATTAGTATTAAGTTCAGATTGTGGGGTTTCTTTGTTTCAGGAGGTCTGTGAAGAGTATGAAGATCTTATTGTGGGGTTTCTTTGTTTCCGGACGTCTGTGAAGAGTATGAAGTTCAGATTGTGGGGTTTCTTTGTTTCAGGAGGTCCGTGAAGAGTATGGCGTTCAGTTATGGGGTTCCATTGTTTCCGGGGGTCAGTGAAGAGTATGAAGTTCTGTTGTGGGGTATCTTTGTTTCAGGAGGTCTGAGAAGAGTATGAAGTTCAGATTGTTAGGTTTCATTGCTTACGGATGTCCGTGAAGAATATGAAGTTCATTTCGTGGGGTTTTGTTTCGGGGGGTCTGTGATCAGTATGAAGTTCAGGTGCGGATTTTCTTTGTTTCAGTAGGTCTGTGAAGAGTATGAAGTTCAGTTTGTGGGGTTTCGTTGTTTGAGGAAGTCCCTGAAGAGTACGAAGTTCAGATTGTGAGGTTGTTTGTTTCCAGAGGCCTGTGAAGAGTATGAAGTTCAAATTGTGGGGTTTCTTTGTTTCGGGGGGTCTGTGAAGGGTATGAATTTCAGATTATGTGGTTTTGTTTGGGGGGTCTGTGATCAGTATGAAGTTCATATTGTGGGGGGTCTGTGATCAGTATGACGTTCATTTGTGGGGTTTCTTTGTTTCAGGTTGTCTGTGACAAGGATGAAGTTCAGATTGTGGGGTTTCTTTGTTTCCGGACGTCTGTGAAGAGTATGAAGTTCAGATTCTGGGGTTTCTTTGTTTCAGGAGGTCCGTAAAGAGTATGGCTTTCAGTTATGGGGTATCATTGTTTCAGGGGGTATGTGAAGAGTATGAAGTTCTGTTGTCGGGTTTCTTTGTTTCAGGAGGTCGCTGAAGAGTATGAAGTTCAGATTGTGGGGTTTCTTTGTTTCGGGGGGTCTGTGAAGGGTATGAATTTTAGATTATGGGGTTCTGTTTCGGGGGGTCTGTGATCAGTATGAAGTTCTGATTGTAGGGTTTCTTTGTTTCCGGAGGTCTGTGAAGAGTATGAAGTTCAGATTGTGGGGTTTCTTTGTTTCGGGGGGTCTGTGAAGGGTATGAATTTTAGATTATGGGGTTCTGTTTCGGGGGGTCTGTGATCAGTATGAAGTTCTGATTGTAGGGTTTCTTTGTTTCAGGAGCTCTGTGAAGTGTATGAAGTTCAGATTGTGGGGTTTCTTTGTTTACGGACGTCTGTGAAGAGTATGAAGTTCAGATTGTGGGGTTTCTTTGTTTCAGGAGGTCCGTGAAGAGTATGGCATTCAGTTATGTGGTATCATTGTTTCAGGGGGTATGTGAAGAGTATGAAGTTCTGTTGTGGGGTTTCTTTGTTTCAGGAGGTCAGTGAAGAGTATGAAGTTCAGATTGTTAAGTTTCTTTGTTTACGGAGGTCTTGAAGAATATGAAGTTCATTTCGTGGGGTTTTGTTTCGGGGGGTATGTGATCAGAATGAAGTTCAGGTGCGGATTTTCTTTGTTTCAGGAAGTCTGTGAAGAGAATGAAGTTCAGATTGTGAGTTTGTTTGTTTCCAGAGGCCTGTGAAGAGTATGAAGTTCAAATTGTGGGGTTTCTTTGTTTCTGAGGGTCTGTGAAGGGTATGAATTTCAGATTATGGGGTTCTGTTTCGCGGGGTCTGTAATCAGTATTAAGTTCAGATTGTGGGGTTTCTTTGTTTCTGGAGCTCTGTGAAGAGTATGAAGTTCAGATTGTGGGGTTTCTTTGTTTCGCGATGTCTGTGAAGAGTATGAAGTTCAGATTGTGGGGTGTTTTTGCTTCGGGTGGTCTATGTCCGTGAAGATTATGAAGTTCATTGTCGGGTTTCTTTGTTTCGGGGGGTCCGTGAAAAATGTGAATTTCAGATTGTGGGGTTTCTTTGTTTCAGGGGGTCTGTGAAGGGTATGAAGTTCAGATTGTGGGGTTTCTTTGTTTCAGGATGTCTGTGAAGAGAATGAAGTTCAGATTGTGGAGTTTCTTTGTTTCAGGAAGTCTGTGAAGAGTATGAAGTTCATATTGTGGGGCGTCTGTGATCAGTATGAAGTTCAGCTGTGGGGTTTCTTTGTTTCAGGATGTCTGTGACGAGGATGAAGATCAGATTGTTAAGTTTCTTTGATAACGGAGGTCTTTGAAGAATATGAAGTTCATTTCGTGGGGTTTTGTTTCGGGGGGTCTGTGATCAGTATGAAGTTCAGGTGCGGATTTTCTTTGTTTCAGGAGGTCTGTGAAGAGTCTGAAGTTCAAATTGTGGGGTTTCTTTGTTTCTGAGGGTCTGTGAAGGGTATGAATTTCAGATTATGGGGTTCTGTTTCGTGGGGACTGTGATCAGTGTGAAGTTCTGATTGTAGGGTTTCATTGTTTCAGGAGCTCCGTGAAGAATGTGAAGTTCAGATTGTGGGGTTTCTTTGTTTCAGGGGGTCTGTGAAGGGCATGAAGTTCAGATTGTGGAGTTTCTTTGTTTCAGGAAGACCGTGAAGAGTATGAAGTTCATATTGTGGGGGGGTCTGTGATCAGTATGAAGTTCAGATTGTGGGTTTTCTTTGTTTCCGGAGGTCTGTGAAGAGTATGAAGTTCAGATTGTGGGGTTTCTTTGTTTCAGGAGGTCTGTGAAGAGTATGTAGTTCAGATTGTGGGTTTTCTTTGTTTCAGGAGGTCTGTGAAGAGTATGAAGTTCAGTTGTAGGGTTTCTTTGTTTCAGGATGTCTGTGAAGAGGATGAACATCAGATTGTGGGGTTTCTTTGTTTCCGGACGTTTGTGAAGAGTATGAAGTTCAGATTGTGGGGTTTCTTTGTTTCAGGAGGTCCGTGAAGAGTATGGCTTTCAGTTATGGGGTTTCATTGTTTCCGGACGTCTGTGAAGAGTATGAAGTTCAGATTGTTAGGTTTCTTTGTTTACGGAGGTCCGTGAAGAATATGAAGTTCATTTCGTGGGGTTTTGTTTCAGGGGGGTCTGTGATCAGTATGAAGTTCAGGTGCGTATTTTCTTTGTTTCAGGAGGTCTGTGAAGAGTATGAAGTTCAGATTGTGGGGTTCCTTTGTTTCAGGAAGTCCCTGAAGAGTACGAAGTTCAGATTGTGAGGTTGTTTGTTTCCAGAGGACTATGAAGAGTATGAAGTTCAAATTGTGGGGTTTCTTTGTTTCGGAGGGTCAGTGAAGGGTATAAATTTCAGATTATGGGGTTCTGTTTCGCGGAGTCTGTGAAGAGTATGAAGTTCAGATTGTGGGGTTTCTTTGTTTCAGGAAGTCCCTGAAGAGTACGAAGTTCAGATTGTGAGTTTGTTTGTTTCCAGAGGCCTGTGAAGAGTATGAAGTTCAAGTTGTGGGGTTTCTTTGTTTCGGGGGGTCTGTGAATGGTATGAAGTTCAGATTGTGGGGTTTCTTTGTTTCAGGAGGTCTGTGAAGATTATGAAGTTCATTGTGGGGTTTCTTTGTTTTGGGGTGTCCGTGAAGAATTTCAGATTGTGGGGTTACTTTGTTTCAGGGGGTCTGTGAAGAGTATGAAGTTCAGATTGTGGGGTTTCTTTGTTTCAGGAGGTCCGTGAAGAGTATGGCGTTCAGTTATGGGGTATCATTGTTTCAGGGGGTATGTGAAGAGTATGAAGTTCAGATTGTGAGTTTGTTTGTTCCCAGAGGCCTGTGAAGAGAATGAAGTTCAAATTGTGGGGTTTCTTTGTTTCGGAGGGTCAGTGAAGGGTATAAATTTCAGATTATGGGGTTCTGTTTCGCGGGGTCTGTGATCAGTATGAAGTTCAAATTGTGGGGTTTCTTTGTTTCCGGAGGTCTGTGAAGCGTATGAAGTTCAGATTGTGGGGTTTCTTTGTTTCAGGAGGTCTGTGAAGAGTATGAAGATCTTATTGTGGGGTTTCTTTGTTTCCGGACGTCTGTGAAGAGTATGAAGTTCAGATTGTGGGGTTTCTTTGTTTCAGGAGGTCCGTGAAGAGTATGGCGTTCAGTTATGGGGTTCCATTGTTTCCGGGGGTCAGTGAAGAGTATGAAGTTCTGTTGTGGGGTATCTTTGTTTCAGGAGGTCTGAGAAGAGTATGAAGTTCAGATTGTTAGGTTTCATTGCTTACGGATGTCCGTGAAGAATATGAAGTTCATTTCGTGGGGTTTTGTTTCGGGGGGTCTGTGATCAGTATGAAGTTCAGGTGCGGATTTTCTTTGTTTCAGTAGGTCTGTGAAGAGTATGAAGTTCAGTTTGTGGGGTTTCGTTGTTTGAGGAAGTCCCTGAAGAGTACGAAGTTCAGATTGTGAGGTTGTTTGTTTCCAGAGGCCTGTGAAGAGTATGAAGTTCAAATTGTGGGGTTTCTTTGTTTCGGGGGGTCTGTGAAGGGTATGAATTTCAGATTATGTGGTTTTGTTTGGGGGGTCTGTGATCAGTATGAAGTTCATATTGTGGGGGGTCTGTGATCAGTATGACGTTCAGTTGTGGGGTTTCTTTGTTTCAGGTTGTCTGTGACAAGGATGAAGTTCAGATTGTGGGGTTTCTTTGTTTCCGGACGTCTGTGAAGAGTATGAAGTTCAGATTCTGGGGTTTCTTTGTTTCAGGAGGTCCGTAAAGAGTATGGCTTTCAGTTATGGGGTATCATTGTTTCAGGGGGTATGTGAAGAGTATGAAGTTCTGTTGTCGGGTTTCTTTGTTTCAGGAGGTCGCTGAAGAGTATGAAGTTCAGATTGTGGGGTTTCTTTGTTTCGGGGGGTCTGTGAAGGGTATGAATTTTAGATTATGGGGTTCTGTTTCGGGGGGTCTGTGATCAGTATGAAGTTCTGATTGTAGGGTTTCTTTGTTTCCGGAGGTCTGTGAAGAGTATGAAGTTCAGATTGTGGGGTTTCTTTGTTTCGGGGGGTCTGTGAAGGGTATGAATTTTAGATTATGGGGTTCTGTTTCGGGGGGTCTGTGATCAGTATGAAGTTCTGATTGTAGGGTTTCTTTGTTTCAGGAGCTCTGTGAAGTGTATGAAGTTCAGATTGTGGGGTTTCTTTGTTTACGGACGTCTGTGAAGAGTATGAAGTTCAGATTGTGGGGTTTCTTTGTTTCAGGAGGTCCGTGAAGAGTATGGCGTTCAGTTATGGGGTATCATTGTTTCAGGGGGTATGTGAAGAGTATGAAGTTCTGTTGTGGGGTTTCTTTGTTTCAGGAGGTCAGTGAAGAGTATGAAGTTCAGATTGTTAAGTTTCTTTGTTTACGGAGGTCTTGAAGAATATGAAGTTCATTTCGTGGGGTTTTGTTTCGGGGGGTATGTGATCAGAATGAAGTTCAGGTGCGGATTTTCTTTGTTTCAGGAAGTCTGTGAAGAGAATGAAGTTCAGATTGTGAGTTTGTTTGTTTCCAGAGGCCTGTGAAGAGTATGAAGTTCAAATTGTGGGGTTTCTTTGTTTCTGAGGGTCTGTGAAGGGTATGAATTTCAGATTATGGGGTTCTGTTTCGCGGGGTCTGTAATCAGTATTAAGTTCAGATTGTGGGGTTTCTTTGTTTCTGGAGCTCTGTGAAGAGTATGAAGTTCAGATTGTGGGGTTTCTTTGTTTCGCGATGTCTGTGAAGAGTATGAAGTTCAGATTGTGGGGTGTTTTTGCTTCGGGTGGTCTATGTCCGTGAAGATTATGAAGTTCATTGTCGGGTTTCTTTGTTTCGGGGGGTCCGTGAAAAATGTGAATTTCAGATTGTGGGGTTTCTTTGTTTCAGGGGGTCTGTGAAGGGTATGAAGTTCAGATTGTGGGGTTTCTTTGTTTCAGGATGTCTGTGAAGAGAATGAAGTTCAGATTGTGGAGTTTCTTTGTTTCAGGAAGTCTGTGAAGAGTATGAAGTTCATATTGTGGGGCGTCTGTGATCAGTATGAAGTTCAGCTGTGGGGTTTCTTTGTTTCAGGATGTCTGTGACGAGGATGAAGATCAGATTGTTAAGTTTCTTTGATAACGGAGGTCTTTGAAGAATATGAAGTTCATTTCGTGGGGTTTTGTTTCGGGGGGTCTGTGATCAGTATGAAGTTCAGGTGCGGATTTTCTTTGTTTCAGGAGGTCTGTGAAGAGTCTGAAGTTCAAATTGTGGGGTTTCTTTGTTTCTGAGGGTCTGTGAAGGGTATGAATTTCAGATTATGGGGTTCTGTTTCGTGGGGACTGTGATCAGTGTGAAGTTCTGATTGTAGGGTTTCATTGTTTCAGGAGCTCCGTGAAGAATGTGAAGTTCAGATTGTGGGGTTTCTTTGTTTCAGGGGGTCTGTGAAGGGCATGAAGTTCAGATTGTGGAGTTTCTTTGTTTCAGGAAGACCGTGAAGAGTATGAAGTTCATATTGTGGGGGGGTCTGTGATCAGTATGAAGTTCAGATTGTGGGTTTTCTTTGTTTCCGGAGGTCTGTGAAGAGTATGAAGTTCAGATTGTGGGGTTTCTTTGTTTCAGGAGGTCTGTGAAGAGTATGTAGTTCAGATTGTGGGTTTTCTTTGTTTCAGGAGGTCTGTGAAGAGTATGAAGTTCAGTTGTAGGGTTTCTTTGTTTCAGGATGTCTGTGAAGAGGATGAACATCAGATTGTGGGGTTTCTTTGTTTCCGGACGTTTGTGAAGAGTATGAAGTTCAGATTGTGGGGTTTCTTTGTTTCAGGAGGTCCGTGAAGAGTATGGCTTTCAGTTATGGGGTTTCATTGTTTCCGGACGTCTGTGAAGAGTATGAAGTTCAGATTGTTAGGTTTCTTTGTTTACGGAGGTCCGTGAAGAATATGAAGTTCATTTCGTGGGGTTTTGTTTCAGGGGGGTCTGTGATCAGTATGAAGTTCAGGTGCGTATTTTCTTTGTTTCAGGAGGTCTGTGAAGAGTATGAAGTTCAGATTGTGGGGTTCCTTTGTTTCAGGAAGTCCCTGAAGAGTACGAAGTTCAGATTGTGAGGTTGTTTGTTTCCAGAGGACTATGAAGAGTATGAAGTTCAAATTGTGGGGTTTCTTTGTTTCGGAGGGTCAGTGAAGGGTATAAATTTCAGATTATGGGGTTCTGTTTCGCGGAGTCTGTGAAGAGTATGAAGTTCAGATTGTGGGGTTTCTTTGTTTCAGGAAGTCCCTGAAGAGTACGAAGTTCAGATTGTGAGTTTGTTTGTTTCCAGAGGCCTGTGAAGAGTATGAAGTTCAAGTTGTGGGGTTTCTTTGTTTCGGGGGGTCTGTGAATGGTATGAAGTTCAGATTGTGGGGTTTCTTTGTTTCAGGAGGTCTGTGAAGATTATGAAGTTCATTGTGGGGTTTCTTTGTTTTGGGGTGTCCGTGAAGAATTTCAGATTGTGGGGTTACTTTGTTTCAGGGGGTCTGTGAAGAGTATGAAGTTCAGATTGTGGGGTTTCTTTGTTTCAGGAGGTCCGTGAAGAGTATGGCGTTCAGTTATGGGGTATCATTGTTTCAGGGGGTATGTGAAGAGTATGAAGTTCAGATTGTGAGTTTGTTTGTTCCCAGAGGCCTGTGAAGAGAATGAAGTTCAAATTGTGGGGTTTCTTTGTTTCGGAGGGTCAGTGAAGGGTATAAATTTCAGATTATGGGGTTCTGTTTCGCGGGGTCTGTGATCAGTATGAAGTTCAAATTGTGGGGTTTCTTTGTTTCCGGAGGTCTGTGAAGCGTATGAAGTTCAGATTGTGGGGTTTCTTTGTTTCGCGATGTCTGTGAAGAGTATGAAGTTCAGATTGTGGGGTGTTTTTGCTTCGGGTGGTCTATGTCCGTGAAGATTATGAAGTTCATTGTTGGGATTGTCTCGGGGGGTCCGTGAAGAATATGAAGTTCAGATTGTGGGGTTTCATTCTTTCAGAAAGTCTGTGAAGAGTATGAAGGTCATATTGTGGGGGGTCTGTGATCAGTATGAAGTTCAGCTTGTGGGGTTCCTTTGTTTCAGGATGTCTGTGAAGAGGATGAAGATCAGATTGTTGTGTTTCTTTGTTTCCGGACGTCTGTGCGGAGTATGAAGTTCAGATTGTGGGGGGTCTGTGATCAGTATGAAGTTCAGATTGTGGGGTTTTTTTGTTTCAGGAGGTCCGTGAAGAGTATGGTGTTCAGTTACAGGGGTTTCATTGTTTCAGGAGGTCTGTGAAGAGTATGAAGTTCTGTTGTGGGGTTTCTTTGTTTCAGGATGTCCGTGAAGAATATGAAGTTCATTTCGTGAGGTTTTGTTTCAGATGGTCTGTGATCAGTATGAAGTTCAGGTGCAGATTTTCTTTGTTTCAGGAGGTCTGTGAAGAGTATGAAGTTCAGATTGTGGGGTTTATTTGTTTCAGGAAGTCCCTGAAGAGTACTAATTTCAGATTGTGAGGTTGTTTGTTTCCAGAGGCCTGTGAAGAGTATGAAGTTGAAATTGTGGGGCATCTTTGTTTCGGGGGGTCTGTGAATGGTATGAATTTCAGATTATGGGGTTCTGTTTCGGGGGGTCTGTGATCAGTATGAAGTTCAGATTGTGGGGTTTCTTTGTTTCAGGAGGTCTGTGAAGATTATGAAGTTCATTGTGGGGTTTCTTTGTTTTGGGGTGTCCGTGAAAAACATGAACTTCAGATTGTAGGGTTACTTTGTTTCAGGGGGTCTGTGAAGAGTATGAAGTTCAGATTGTGGGGTTTCTTTGTTTCAGGAGGTCCGTGAAGAGTATGGCGTTCAGTTATGGGGTATCATTTTTTCAGGGGGTATGTGAAGAGTATGAAGTTCTGTTTTGGGGTTTCTTTTTTTCAGGAGGTCAGTGAAGTGTATGAAGTTCAGATTGTGGGGTTTCGTTGTTTCCGGATGTCTGTGAAGAGTATGAAGTTCAGATTGTGGGGTTTCTTTGTTTCAGGAGGTCTGCGAAGAGTATGAAGTTTAGATTGTGGAGTTTCTTTCTTTCAGAAAGTCTGTGAAGAGTATGAAGTTCATATTGTTGGGGTCTGTGATCAGTATGAAGTTCAGCTTGTGGGGTTCCTTTGTTTCAGGAGCTCTGTGAAGAGTATGAAGTTCAGTTCTGGGGTTTCTTTGTTTCCGGACGTCTGTGAAGAGTATGAAGTTCAGATTGTGGGGTTTCTTTGTTTCAGGAGGTCCCTGAAGAGTATGGCGTTCAGTTACGGGGTTTCATTGTTTCAGGAGGTCTGTGAAGAGTATGAAGTTCTGTTGTGGGGTTTCTTTGTTTCAGGAGGTCCGTGAAGAATATGAAGTTCATTTCGTGAGGTTTTGTTTCGGGGGGTCTGTGATCAGTATGAAGTTCAGGTGCAGATTTTCTTTGTTTCCGGACGTCTGTGAAGAGTATGAAGTTCAGATTGTGGGGTTTCTTTCTTTCAGGAGGTCTGTGAAGAGTATGAAGTTCATATTGTGGGGTTTCTTTGTTTCGGGGTGTCTGTGAAGGGTATGAATTTCAGATTATGGGGTTCTGTTTCGGGGGGTCTGTGATCAGTATGAAGTTCAGTTGTGGGGTTTATTTGTTTCAGGATGTCTGTGACGAGGATGAAGTTCAGGTTGTGGGGTTTCTTTGTTTCCGTACGTCTGTGAAGAGTATGAAGTTCAGATTGTGGGGTTTCTTTGTTTCAGGAGGTCTGTGAAGAGTATGGCGTTCAGTTATTGGATATCATTGTTTCAGGGGGTATGTGAAGAGTATGAAGTTCTGTTGTGGGGTTTCTTTGTTTCAGGAGGTCAGTGAAGAGTATGAAGTTCAGATTGTGGGGTTTCTTTGTTTCACGATGTCTGTGAAGAGTATGAAGTTCAGTTTGTGGGGTATGTTTGTTTCAGGAGGTCTGTGAAGGGTACGAAGTTCAGTTGTGGGGTTTCTTTGTTTCAGGAGGTCTGTGAAGAGTATGAAGATCTTATTGTGGGGTTTCTTTGTTTCCGGACGTCTGTGAAGAGTATGAAGTTCAGTTATGGGGTTCCATTGTTTCCGGGGGTCAGTGAAGAGTATGAAGTTCTGTTGTGGGGTATCTTTGTTTCAGGAGGTCTGAGAAGAGTATGAAGTTCAGATTGTTAGGTTTCATTGCTTACGGAGGTCCGTGAAGAATATGAAGTTCATTTCGTGGGGTTTTGTTTCGGGGGGTCTGTGATCAGTATGAAGTTCAGGTGCAGGTTTTCTTTGTTTCAGTAGGTCTGTGAAGAGTATGAAGTTCAGTTTGTGGGGTTTCTTTGTTTGAGGAAGTCCCTGAAGAGTACGAAGTTCAGATTGTGAGGTTGTTTGTTTCCAGAGGCCTGTGAAGAGTATGAAGTTCAAATTGTGGGGTTTCTTTGTTTCGGGGGGTCTGTGAAGGGTATGAATTTCAGATTATGTGGTTTTGTTTGGGGGGTCTGTGATCAGTATGAAGTTCATATTGTGGGGGGTCTGTGATCAGTATGACGTTCAGTTGTGGGGTTTCTTTGTTTCAGGTTGTCTGTGACAAGGATGAAGTTCAGATTGTGGGGTTTCTTTGTTTCCGGACGTCTGTGAAGAGTATGAAGTTCAGATTCTGGGGTTTCTTTGTTTCAGGAGGTCCGTAAAGAGTATGGCTTTCAGTTATGGGGTATCATTGTTTCAGGGGGTATGTGAAGAGTATGAAGTTCTGTTGTCGGGTTTCTTTGTTTCAGGAGGTCGGTGAAGAGTATGAAGTTCAGATTGTGGGGTTTCTTTGTTTCGGGGGGTCTGTGAAGGGTATGAATTTTAGATTATGGGGTTCTGTTTCGGGGGGTCTGTGATCAGTATGAAGTTCTGATTGTAGGGTTTCTTTGTTTCCGGAGGTCTGTGAAGAGTATGAAGTTCAGATTGTGGGGTTTCTTTGTTTCGGGGGGTCTGTGAAGGGTATGAATTTTAGATTATGGGGTTCTGTATCGGGGGGTCTGTGATCAGTATGAAGTTCTGATTGTAGGGTTTCTTTGTTTCAGGAGCTCTGAGAAGTGTATGAAGTTCAGATTGTGGGGTTTCTTTGTTTCGGGAGGTCCGTGAAGAATGTGAAGTTCAGATTGTGGGGTTTCCTCGTTTCTGGGTGTCTGTGAAGAGTATGAAGTTCAGATTGTGTGGTTTCTTTGTTTCAGGAGGTCTGTGAAGAGAATGAAGTTCAGATTGTGGAGTTTCTTTGTTTCAGGATGTCTGTGACGAGAATGAAGGTCAGATTGTGGGGTTTCTTTGTTTACGGACGTCTGTGAAGAGTATGAAGTTCAGATTGTGGGGTTTCTTTGTTTCAGGAGGTCCGTGAAGAGTATGGCATTCAGTTATGTGGTATCATTGTTTCAGGGGGTCTGTGAAGAGTATGAAGTTCTGTTGTGGGGTTTCTTTTATTCAGGAGGTCCGTGAAGAGTATGGCGTTTAGTTATGGGGTATCATTGTTTCAGGGGGTATGTGAAGAGTATGAAGTTCATATTGTGGTGGGTCTGTGATCAGTATGAAGTTCAGCTTGTGGGGTTCCTATGTTTCAGGAGGTCTGTGAAGAGTATGAAGTTCAGTTGTAGGGTTTCTTTGTTTCAGGATGTCTGTGAAGAGTATGAAGTTCAGATTCTGGGGTTTCTTTGTTTCAGGAGGTCCGTGAAGAGTATGAAGTTCATATGGTGGGGGGTCTGTGATCAGTATGAAGTTCAGATTGTGGGGTTTCTTTGTTTCAGGAGGTCTGTGAAGAGGATGAAGTTCAGATTGTGGGGTTTCTTTGTTTCCGGACGTCTGTGAAGAGTATGAAGTTCAGATTGTGGGGTTTCTTTGTTTCAGGAGGTCTGTGAAGTGTATGAAGTTCAGTTGTGGTGCTTCTTTGTTTCAGGATGTCTATGACTAGAATGAAGATCAGATTGTGGGGTTTCTTTGTTTCCGGTCGTCTGTGAAGAGTATGAAGTTCTGTTGTCGGGTTTCTTTGTTTCAGGAGGTCCATGAAGAGTATGAAGTTCAGATTGTTAGGTTTCTTTGTTTACGGAGGTCCGTGAAGAATATGAAGTTCATTTCGTGGGGTTTTGTTTCGGGGGGGGTCTCTGATCAGTATGAAGTTCAGGTGCGGATTTTCTTTGTTTCAGGAGGTCTGTGAAGAGTATGAAGTTCAGTTTGTGGGGTTTCTTTGTTTGAGGAAGTCCCTGAAGAGTACGAAGTTCAGATTGTGAGGTTGTTTGTTTCCAGAGGCCTGTGAAGAGTATGAAGTTCAAATTGTGGGGTTTCATTGTTTCGGGTGGTCTGTGAAGGGTATGAATTTCAGATTATGTGGTTTTGTTTGAGGGGTCTGTGATCAGTATGAAGTTCATATTGTGGGGGGTCTGTGATGAGTATGACGTTCAGTTGTGGGGTTTCTTTGTTTCAGGATGTCTGTGACGAGGATGAAGATCAGATTGTGGGGTTTCTTTGTTTACGGACGTCTGTGAAGAGTATGAAGTTCAGATTCTGGGGTTTCTTTGTTTCAGGAGGTCCGTAAAGAGTATGGCTTTCAGTTATGGGGTATCATTGTTTCAGGGGGTATGTGAAGTGTATGAAGTTCTGTTGTCGGGTTTCTTTGTTTCAGGAGGTCTGTAAAGAGTATGAAGTTCAGATTCTGGGGTTTCTTTGTTTCAGGAGGTCCGTGAAGAGTATGGCGTTCAGTTATGGGGTTCCAATGTTTCAGGGGGTCAGTGAAGAGTATGAAGTTCAGATTGTGGGGTGTTTTTGCTTCGGGTGGTCTATGTCCGTGAAGATTATGAAGTTCATTGTGTAGTTTCTTTGTTTCAGGAAGTCTGTGAAGAGTATGAAGTTCATATGGTGGGGGGTCTGTGATCAGTATGAAGCTCAGATTGTGGGGTTTCTTTGTTTCAGGAGGTCTGTGAAGAGGATGAAGTTCAGATTGTGGGGTTTCTTTGTTTCCGGACGTCTGTGATCAGTATGAAGTTCTGATTGTAGGGTTTCTTTGTTTCAGGAAGTCTGTGAAGTGTATGAAGTTCAGATTGTGGGGGGTCTGTGATCAGTATGAAGTTCAGCTTGTGGGGTTCCTATGTTTCAGGAGGTCTGTGAAGTGTATGAAGTTCAGTTGTAGGGTTTCTTTGTTTCAGGATGTCTGTGAAGAGTATGAAGTTCAGATTCTGGGGTTTCTTTGTTTCAGGAGGTCCGTGAAGAGTATGGCGTTCAGTTATGGGGTTCCATTGTTTCAGGGGGTCAGTGAAGAGTATGAAGTTCAGATTGTGGGGTGTTTTTGCTTCGGGTGGTCTATGTCCGTGAAGATTATGAAGTTCATTGTGTAGTTTCTTTGTTTCAGGAAGTCTGTGAAGAGTATGAAGTTCATATGGTGGGGGGTCTGTGATCAGTATGAAGCTCAGATTGTGGGGTTTCTTTGTTTCAGGAGGTCTGTGAAGAGGATGAAGTTCAGATTGTGGGGTTTCTTTGTTTCAGGAGGTCTGTGAAGTGTATGAAGTTCAGTTGTGGTGCTTCTTTGTTTCAGGATGTCTATGACTAGAATGAAGATCAGATTGTGGGGTTTCTTTGTTTCCGGTCGTCTGTGATGCGTATGAAGTTCTGTTGTCGGGTTTCTTTGTTTCAGGAGGTCCATGAAGAGTATGAAGTTCAGATTGTGGAGTTTCTTTGTTTCAGGAGGGCTGTGAAGAGTATGAAGTTCAGATTGTGGGGTTTCTTCGTTTCAGGACGTCTGTGAAGAGAATTAAGTTCAGATTGTGGAGTTTCTTTGTTTCAGGAGGTCTGTGAAGAGACTGAAGTTCAGATTGTGGAGTTTCTTTGTTTCAGGAGGGCTGTGAAGAGTATGAAGTTCAGATTGTGGGGTTTCTTTGTTTCTGGAGCTCTGTGAAGAGTATGAAGTTCAGATTGTGGGGTTTCTTTGTTTCGGAGGGTCTGTGAAGAGTATGAAGTTCAGATTGTGGGGTTTCTTTGTTTCGGGAGGTTTGTGAAGAGTAGGAAGTTCAGATTGTGCGGTTTCTTTGTTTTGGAGGGTCTGTGAAGAGTATGAAGTTCAGATTGTGGGGTTTCTTTGTTTCGGGAGGTCTGTGAAGAGAATGAAGTTCAGATTGTGGGGTTTCTTGGTTTCAGGAGGTCTGTGAAGAGAATGAAGTTCAGATTGTGGAGTTTCTTGGTTTCAGGAGGTCTGTGAAGAGACTGAAGTTCAGATTGTGGAGTTTCTTTGTTTCAGGAGGGCTGTGAAGAGTATGAAGTTCAGATTGTGGGGTTTCTTTGTTTCTGGAGCTCTGTGAAGAGTATGAAGTTCAGATTGTGGGGTTTCTTTGTTTCGGAGGGTCTGTGAAGAGTATGAAGTTCAGATTGTGGGGTTTCTTTGTTTCGGGAGGTTTGTGAAGAGTATGAAGTTCAGATTGTGGGGTTTCTTTGTTTCAGGGGGTCCGTGAAGAATATGAAGTTCAGATTGTGGGGTTTCTTTGTTTCAGGAGGTCTGTGAAGATTATGAAGTTCATTGTCGCGTTTCTTTGTTTCGGGGGGTCCGTGAAGAATATGAAGTTCAGATTGTGGGGTTTCTTTGTTTCGGGAGGTCTGTGAAGAGAATGAAGTTCAGATTGTGGAGTTTCTTTGTTTCAGGAAGTCTGTGAAGAGTATGAAGTTCATATTCTCTGGGGTCTGTGATCAGTATTAAGTTCAGTTGTGGGGTTTCTTTGTTTCAGGATGTCTGTGACGAGGATGAAGATCAGATTGTGGGGTTTCTTTGTTTACGGACGTCTGTGAAGAGTATGAAGTTCAGATTGTGGGGTTTCTTTGTTTCAGGAGGTCCGTGAAGAGTATGGCGTTCAGTTATGGGGTATCATTGTTTCAGGGGGTATGTGAAGAGTATGAAGTTCTGTTGTGGGGTTTCTTTGTTTCAGGAGGTCAGTGAAGAGTATGAAGTTCAGTTTGTTAAGTTTCTTTGTTTACGGAGGTCTTTGAAGAATATGAAGTTCATTTCGTGGGGTTTTGTTTCGGGGGGTCTGTGATCAGTATGAAGTTCAGGTGCGGATTTTCTTTGTTTCTGGAGCTCTGTGAAGGGTATGAAGTTCAGATTGTTGGGTTTCTTTGTTTCGTGATGTCTCTGAAGAGTATGAAGTTCAGATTGTGGGGTGTTTTTGCTTCGGGTGGTCTATGTCCGTGAAAATTATGAAGTTCATTGTCGGGTTTCTTTGCTTCGGGGGGTCCGTGAAGAATGTGAGTTTCAGATTGTGGGGTTTCTTTGTTTCAGGGGGTCTGTGAAGGGTATGAAGTTCAGATTGTGGGGTTTCTTTGTTTCAGGAGGTCTGTGAAGAGTATGAAGTTCAGATTGTGGAGTTTCTTTGTTTCAGGAAGTCTGTGAAGAGTATGAAGTTCATATTGTGGGAGGTCTGTGAGCAGTATGAAGTTCAGATTGTGGGGTTTCTTTGTTTCGCGATGTCTGTGATCAGTATGAAGTTCAGATTGTGGGGTTTCTTTGTTTCTGGAGTTCTGTGAAGAGTATGAAGTTCTGATTGTAGGGTTTCTTTGTTTCAGGAGCTCTGTGAAGAGTTTGAAGTTCAGATTGTGGGGTGTTTTTGCGTCGGGTGGTCCATGTCCGTGAAGATTATGAAGTTCATTGTCGGGTTTCTTTGTTTCGGGGGGTCCGTGAAGAATGTGAAGTTCAGATTTTGGGGTTTCTTTGTTTCAGGGGGTCTGTGAAGGGTATGAAGTTCAGATTGTGGAGTTTCTTTGTTTCAGGAGGTCTGTGAAGAGACTGAAGTTCAGATTGTGGAGTTTCTTTGTTTCAGGAGGGCTGTGAAGAGTATGAAGTTCAGATTGTGGGGTTTCTTTGTTTCTGGAGCTCTGTGAAGAGTATGAAGTTCAGATTGTGGGGTTTCTTTGTTTCGGAGGGTCTGTGAAGAGTATGAAGTTCAGATTGTTAATTTCTTTGTTTACGGAGGTCTTTGAAGAATATGAAGTTCATTTCGTGGGGTTTTGTTTCGGGGGGTCTGTGATCAGTATGAAGTTCAGGTGCGGATTTTCTTTGTTTCAGGAGGTCCGTGAAGAGTATGGCGTTCAGTTATGGGGTTCCATTGTTTCAGGGGGTCAGTGAAGAGTATGAAGTTCAGATTGTGGGGTGTTTTTGCTTCGGGTGGTCTATGTCCGTGAAGATTATGAAGTTCATTGTGTAGTTTCTTTGTTTCAGGAAGTCTGTGAAGAGTATGAAGTTCATATGGTGGGGGGTCTGTGATCAGTATGAAGTTCATATTGTGGGGGGTCTGTGATGAGTATGACGTTCAGTTGTGGGGTTTCTTTATTTCAGGATGTCTGTGACGAGGATGAAGATCAGATTGTGGGGTTTCTTTGTTTACGGACGTCTGTGAAGAGTATGAAGTTCAGATTGTGGGGTTTCTTTGTTTCAGGAGGTCCGTGAAGAGTATGGCGTTCAGTTATGGGGAATCATTGTTTCAGGGGGTATGTGAAGAGTATGAAGTTCTGTTGTGGGGTTTCTTTGTTTCAGGAGGTCAGTGAAGAGTATGAAGTTCAGTTTGTTAAGTTTCTTTGTTTACGGAGGTCTTTGAAGAATATGAAGTTCATTTCGTGGGGTTTTGTTTCGGGGGGTCTGTGATCAGTATGAAGTTCAGGTGCGGATTTTCTTTGTTTCTGGAGCTCTGTGAAGAGTATGAAGTTCAGATTGTTGGGTTTCTTTGTTTCGTGATGTCTCTGAAGAGTATGAAGTTCAGATTGTGGGGTGTTTTTGCTTCGGGTGGTCTATGTCCGTGAAAATTATGAAGTTCATTGTCGGGTTTCTTTGCTTCGGGGGGTCCGTGAAGAATGTGAAGTTCAGATTGTGGGGTTTCTTTGTTTCAGGGGGTCTGTGAAGGGTATGAAGTTCAGATTGTGGGGTTTCTTTGTTTCAGGAGGTCTGTGAAGAGTATGAAGTTCAGATTGTGGAGTTTCTTTGTTTCAGGAAGTCTGTGAAGAGTATGAAGTTCATATTGTGGGAGGTCTGTGATCAGTATGAAGTTCAGATTGTGGGGTTTCTTTGTTTCGCGATGTCTGTGATCAGTATGAAGTTCAGATTGTGGGGTTTCTTTGTTTCTGGAGTTCTGTGAAGAGTATGAAGTTCTGATTGTAGGGTTTCTTTGTTTCAGGAGCTCTGTGAAGAGTTTGAAGTTCAGATTGTGGGGTGTTTTTGCGTCGGGTGGTCTATGTCCGTGAAGATTATGAAGTTCATTGTCGGGTTTCTTTGTTTCGGGGGGTCCGTGAAGAATGTGAAGTTCAGATTTTGGGGTTACTTTGTTTCAGGGGGTCTGTGAAGGGTATGAAGTTCAGATTGTGGAGTTTCTTTGTTTCAGGAAGACCGTGAAGAGTATGAAGTTCATATTGTGGGGGGTCTGTGATCAGTATGAAGTTCAGCTTGTGGGATTCCTATGTTTCAGGAGGTCTGTGAAGAGTATGAAGTTCAGTTGTAGGGTTTCTTTGTTTCAGGATGTCTGTGAAGAGGATGAACATCAGATTGTGGGGTTTCTTTGTTTCCGGACGTCTGTGAAGAGTATGAAGTTCAGATTCTGGGGTTTCTTTGTTTCAGGAGGTCCGTGAAGAGTATGGCGTTCAGTTACGGGGTTTCATTGTATCAGGAGGTCCGTGAAGAATATGAAGTTCATTTCGTGGGGTTTTGTTTCAGGGGAGTCTGTGATCATTATGAAGTTCAGCTGCGTATTTTCTTTGTTTCAGGAGGTCTGTGAAGATTATGAAGTTCAGATTGTGGGGTTACTTTGTTTCAGGAAGTCCCTGAAGAGTATGAAGTTCAGATTGTGAGGTTGTTTGTTTCCAGAGGACTATGAAGAGTATGAAGTTCAAATTGTGGGGTTTCTTTGTTTCGGGGTGTCTGTGAAGGGTATGCATTTCAGATTATGGGGTTCTGTTTCGGGTGGTCTGTGATCAGTATGAAGTTCAGTTGTGGGGTTTATTTGTTTCAGAATGTCTGTGACGAAGATGAAGTTCAGGTTGTGGGGTTTCTTTGTTTCCGGACGTCTGTGAAGAGTATGAAGTTCAGATTGTGGGGTTTCTTTGTTTCAGGAGGTCCGTGAAGAGTATGGCGTTCAGTTATGGGGTATCATTGTTTCAGGGGGTATGTGAAGAGTATGAAGTTCTGTTGTCGGGTTTCTTTGTTTCAGGAGGTCGGTGAAGAGTATGAAGTTCAGATTGTGGGGTTTCTTTGTTTCGGGGGGTCTGTGAAGGGTATGAATTTTAGATTATGGGGTTCTGTTTCGGGGGGGTCTGTGATCAGTATGAAGTTCTGATTGTAGGGTTTCTTTGTTTCAGGAGCTCTGTGAAGTGTATGAAGTTCAGATTGTGGGGGGTCTGTGATCAGTATGAAGTTCAGCTTGTGGGGTTCCTATGTTTCAGGAGGTCTGTGAAGAGTATGAAGTTCAGTTGTAGGGTTTCTTTGTTTCAGGATGTCTGTGAAGAGTATGAAGTTCAGATTCTAGGGTTTCTTTGTTTCAGGAGGTCCGTGAAGAGTATGGCGTTCAGTTATGGGGTTCCATTGTTTCAGGAGGTCTGTGAAGAGTTTGAAGTTCAGATTGTGTGGTTTCTTTGTTTCAGGAGGTCTGTGAAGAGAATGAAGTTCAGATTGTGGGGTTTCTTTGTTTCAGGAGGTCTGTGAAGAGAATGAAGTTCAGATTGTGGAGTTTCTTTGTTTCAGGATGTCTGTGACGAGAATGAAGGTCAGATTGTGGGGTTTCTTTGTTTACGGACGTCTGTGAAGAGTATGAAGTTCAGATTGTGGGGTTACTTTGTTTCAGGAAGTCCCTGAAGAGTATGAAGTTCAGATTGTGAGGTTGTTTGTTTCCAGAGGACTATGAAGAGTATGAAGTTCAAATTGTGGGGTTTCTTTGTTTCGGGGTGTCTGTGAAGGGTATGCATTTCAGATTATGGGGTTCTGTTTCGGGTGGTCTGTGATCAGTATGAAGTTCAGTTGTGGGGTTTATTTGTTTCAGAATGTCTGTGACGAAGATGAAGTTCAGGTTGTGGGGTTTCTTTGTTTCCGGACGTCTGTGAAGAGTATGAAGCTCAGATTGTGGGGTTTCTTTGTTTCAGGAGGTCCGTGAAGAGTATGGCGTTCAGTTATGGGGTATCATTGTTTCAGGGGGTATGTGAAGAGTATGAAGTTCTGTTGTCGGGTTTCTTTGTTTCAGGAGGTCAGTGAAGAGAATGAAGTTCAGATTGTGGAGTTTCTTTGTTTCAGGATGTCTGTGACGAGAATGAAGGTCAGATTGTGGGGTTTCTTTGTTTACGGACGTCTGTGAAGAGTATGAAGTTCATATTGTGGGGTTTCTTTGTTTCGGTGTGTCGGTGAAGAGTATGAAGTTCAGATTGTGGGGTTTCTTTGTTTCGGGGGGTCTGTGAAGGGTATGAATTTTAGATTATGGGGTTCTGTTTCGGGGGGTCTGTGATCAGTATGAAGTTCTGATTGTAGGGTTTCTTTGTTTCAGGAGCTCTGTGAAGTGTATGAAGTTCAGATTGTGGGGTTTCTTTGTTTCGGGAGGTCCGTGAAGAATGTGAAGTTCAGATTGTGGGGTTTCCTCGTTTCTGGGTGTCTGTGAAGAGTATGAAGTTCAGATTGTGTGGTTTCTTTGTTTCAGGAGGTCTGTGAAGAGAATGAAGTTCAGATTGTGGAGTTTCTTTGTTTCAGGATGTCTGTGACGAGAATGAAGGTCAGATTGTGGGGTTTCTTTGTTTACGGACGTCTGTGAAGAGTATGAAGTTCAGATTGTGGGGTTTCTTTGTTTCAGGAGGTCCGTGAAGAGTATGGCATTCAGTTATGTGGTATCATTGTTTCAGGGGGTATGTGAAGAGTATGAAGTTCTGTTGTGGGGTTTCTTTTATTCAGGAGGTCCGTGAAGAGTATGGCGTTTAGTTATGGGGTATCATTGTTTCAGGGGGTATGTGAAGAGTATGAAGTTCATATTGTGGGGGGTCTGTGATCAGTATGAAGTTCAGCTTGTGGGGTTCCTATGTTTCAGGAGGTCTGTGAAGAGTATGAAGTTCAGTTGTAGGGTTTCTTTGTTTCAGGATGTCTGTGAAGAGTATGAAGTTCAGATTCTGGGGTTTCTTTGTTTCAGGAGGTCCGTGAAGAGTATGGCGTTCAGTTATGGGGTTCCATTGTTTCAGGGGGTCAGTGAAGAGTATGAAGTTCAGATTGTGGGGTGTTTTTGCTTCGGGTGGTCTATGTCCGTGAAGAGTATGAAGTTCAGATTGTGGAGTTTCTTTGTTTCAGGAAGTCTGTGAAGAGTATGAAGTTCATATGGTGGGGGGTCTGTGATCAGTATGAAGTTCAGATTGTGGGGTTTCTTTGTTTCAGGAGGTCTGTGAAGAGGATGAAGTTCATATGGTGGGGGGTCTGTGATCAGTATGAAGTTCAGATTGTGGGGTTTCTTTGTTTCAGGAGGTCTGTGAAGAGGATGAAGTTCAGATTGTGGGGTTTCTTTGTTTCAGGAGGTCTGTGAAGTGTATGAAGTTCAGTTGTGGTGCTTCTTTGTTTCAGGATGTCTATGACTAGAATGAAGATCAGATTGTGGGGTTTCTTTGTTTCCGGTCGTCTGTGAAGAGTATGAAGTTCTGTTGTCGGGTTTCTTTGTTTCAGGAGGTCCATGAAGAGTATGAAGTTCAGATTGTTAGGTTTCTTTGTTTACGGAGGTCCGTGAAGAATATGAAGTTCATTTCGTGGGGTTTTGTTTCGGGGGGGTCTCTGATCAGTATGAAGTTCAGGTGCGGATTTTCTTTGTTTCAGGAGGTCTGTGAAGAGTATGAAGTTCAGTTTGTGGGGTTTCTTTGTTTGAGGAAGTCCCTGAAGAGTACGAAGTTCAGATTGTGAGGTTGTTTGTTTCCAGAGGCCTGTGAAGAGTATGAAGTTCAAATTGTGGGGTTTCATTGTTTCGGGGGGTCTGTGAAGGGTATGAATTTCAGATTATGTGGTTTTGTTTGGGGGGTCTGTGATCAGTATGAAGTTCATATTGTGGGGGGTCTGTGCTTAGTATGACGTTCAGTTGTGGGGTTTCATTGTTTCAGGATGTCTGTGACGAGGATGAAGATCAGATTGTGGGGTTTCTTTGTTTACGGACGTCTGTGAAGAGTATGAAGTTCAGATTCTGGGGTTTCTTTGTTTCAGGAGGTCCGTAAAGAGTATGGCTTTCAGTTATGGGGTATCATTGTTTCAGGGGGTATGTGAAGAGTATGAAGTTCTGTTGTCGGGTTTCTTTGTTTCAGGAGGTCGGTGAAGAGTATGAAGTTCAGATTGTGGGGTTTCTTTGTTTCGGGGGGTCTGTGAAGGGTATGAATTTTAGATTATGGGGTTCTGTTTCGGGGGGTCTGTGATCAGTATGAAGTTCTGATTGTAGGGTTTCTTTGTTTCAGGAGCTCTGTGAAGTGTATGAAGTTCAGATTGTGGGGGGTCTGTGATCAGTATGAAGTTCAGCTTGTGGGGTTCCTATGTTTCAGGAGCTCTGTGAAGTGTATGAAGTTCAGATTGTGGGGGGTCTGTGATCAGTATGAAGTTCAGCTTGTGGGGTTCCTTTGTTTCAGGATGTCTGTGAAGAGTATGAAGTTCAGATTCTGGGGTTTCTTTGTTTCAGGAGGTCCGTGAAGAGTATGGCGTTCAGTTATGGGGTTCCATTGTTTCAGGGGGTCAGTGAAGAGTATGAAGTTCAGATTGTGGGGTGTTTTTGCTTCGGGTGGTCTATGTCCGTGAAGATTATGAAGTTCATTGTGTAGTTTCTTTGTTTCAGGAAGTCTGTGAAGAGTATGAAGTTCATATGGTGGGGGGTCTGTGATCAGTATGAAGTTCAGATTGTGGGGTTTCTTTGTTTCCGGACGTCTGTGAAGAGTATGAAGTTCAGATTGTGGGGTTTCTTTGTTTCAGGAGGTCTGTGACTAGAATGAAGATCAGATTGTGGGGTTTCTTTGTTTCCGGTCGTCTGTGAAGAGTATGAAGTTCTGTTGTCGGGTTTCTTTGTTTCAGGAGGTCCATGAAGAGTATGAAGTTCAGATTGTTAGGTTTCTTTGTTTACGGAGGTCCGTGAAGAATATGAAGTTCATTTCGTGGGGTTTTGTTTCGGGGGGGTCTCTGATCAGTATGAAGTTCAGGTGCGGATTTTCTTTGTTTCAGGAGGTCTGTGAAGAGTATGAAGTTCAGTTTGTGGGGTTTCTTTGTTTGAGGAAGTCCCTGAAGAGTACGAAGTTCAGATTGTGAGGTTGTTTGTTTCCAGAGGCCTGTGAAGAGTATGAAGTTCAAAGTGTGGGGTTTCATTGTTTCGGGGGGTCTGTGAAGGGTATGAATTTCAGATTATGTGGTTTTGTTTGAGGGGTCTGTGATCAGTATGAAGTTCATATTGTGGGGGGTCTGTGATGAGTATGACGTTCAGTTGTGGGGTTTATTTGAAACAGGATGTCTGTGACGAGGATGAAGATCAGATTGTGGGGTTTCTTTGTTTACGGACGTCTGTGAAGAGTATGAAGTTCAGATTGTGGGGTTTCTTTGTTTCAGGAGGTCCGTGAAGAGTATGGCGTTCAGTTATGGGGAATCATGGTTTCAGGGGGTATGTGAAGAGTATGAAGTTCTGTTGTGGGGTTTCTTTGTTTCAGGAGGTCAGTGAAGAGTATGAAGTTCAGATTGTTAATTTCTTTGTTTACGGAGGTCTTTGAAGAATATGAAGTTCATTTCGTGGGGTTTTGTTTCGGGGGGTCTGTGATCAGTATGAAGTTCAGGTGCGGATTTTCTTTGTTTCTGGAGCTCTGTGAAGAGTATGAAGTTCTGATTGTAGGGTTTCTTTGTTTCAGGAGCTCTGTGAAGAGTATGAAGTTCAGTTTGTGGGGTTTCTTTGTTTGAGGAAGTCCCTGAAGAGTACGAAGTTCAGATTGTGAGGTTGTTTGTTTCCAGAGGACTTTGAAGAGTATGAAGTTCAAATTGTGGGGTTTCTTTGTTTCGGGGGGTCTGTGAAGGGTATGAATTTCAGATTATGTGGTTTTGTTTGGGGGGTCTGTGATCAGTATGAAGTTCATATTGTGGGGGGTCTGTGATCAGTATGACGTTCAGTTGTGGGGTTTCTTTGTTTCAGGATGTCTGTGACGAGGATGAAGATCAGATTGTGGGGTTTCTTTGTTTCCGGACGTCTGTGAAGAGTATGAAGTTCAGATTCTGGGGTTTCTTTGTTTCAGGAGGTCCGTAATGAGTATGGCTTTCAGTTATGGGGTATCATTGTTTCAGGGGGTATGTGAAGTGTATGAAGTTCTGTTGTCGGGTTTCTTTGTTTCAGGAGGTCGGTGAAGAGTATGAAGTTCAGTTTGTGGGGTTTCTTTGTTTGAGGAAGTCCCTGAAGAGTACGAAGTTCAGATTGTGAGGTTGTTTGTTTCCAGAGGCCTGTGAAGAGTATGAAGTTCAAAGTGTGGGGTTTCATTGTTTCGGGGGGTCTGTGAAGGGTATGAATTTCAGATTATGTGGTTTTGTTTGAGGGGTCTGTGATCAGTATGAAGTTCATATTGTGGGGGGTCTGTGATGAGTATGACGTTCAGTTGTGGGGTTTCTTTGTTTCAGGATGTCTGTGACGAGGATGAAGATCAGATTGTGGGGTTTCTTTGTTTACGGACGTCTGTGAAGAGTATGAAGTTCAGATTGTGGGGTTTCTTTGTTTCAGGAAGTCTGTGAAGGGAATGAAGTTCAGATTGTGGGGTTTCTTTGTTTCAGGGCGTCGGTGAAGAGTATGAAGTTCAGATTGTGGAGTCTCTTTGTTTCAGGAGCTCTGTGAAGAGAATGAAGTTCAGATTGTGGGGTTTCTTTGTTTCAGGAGGTCTGTGAAGAGAATGAAGTTCAGATTGTGGAGTTTCTTTGTTTCAGGAGGTCTGTGAAGAGTATGAAGTTCAGATTGTGGGGTTTCTTCGTTTCAGGAGGTCTGTGAAGAGAATGAAGTTCAGATTGTGGAGTTTCTTTGTTTCAGGAGGTCTGTGAAGAGACTGAAGTTCAGATTGTGGAGTTTCTTTGTTTCAGGAGGGCTGTGAAGAGTATGAAGTTCAGATTGTGGGGTTTCTTTGTTTCTGGAGCTCTGTGAAGAGTATGAAGTTCAGATTGTGGGGTTTCTTTGTTTCGGAGGGTCTGTGAAGAGTATGAAGTTCAGATTGTGGGGTTTCTTTGTATCGGGAGGTTTGTGAAGAGTATGAAGTTCAGATTGTGGGGTTTCTTTGTTTCGGAGGGTCTGTGAAGAGTATGAAGTTCAGATTGTGGGGTTTCTTTGTTTCGGGAGGTCTGTGAAGAGAATGAAGTTCAGATTGTGGGGTTTCTTGGTTTCAGGAGGTCTGTGAAGAGAATGAAGTTCAGATTGTGGAGTTTCTTTGTTTCAGGAGGTCTGTGAAGAGACTGAAGTTCAGATTGTGGAGTTTCTTTGTTTCAGGAGGGCTGTGAAGAGTATGAAGTTCAGATTGTGGGGTTTCTTTGTTTCTGGAGCTCTGTGAAGAGTATGAAGTTCAGATTGTGGGGTTTCTTTGTTTCGGAGGGTCTGTGAAGAGTATGAAGTTCAGATTGTGGGGTTTCTTTGTTTCGGGAGGTTTGTGAAGAGTATGAAGTTCAGATTGTGGGGTTTCTTTGTTTCAGGGGGTCCGTGAAGAATATGAAGTTCAGATTGTGGGGTTTCTTTGTTTCAGGAGGTCTGTGAAGATTATGAAGTTCATTGTCGCGTTTCTTTGTTTCGGGGGGTCCGTGAAGAATATGAAGTTCAGATTGTGGGGTTTCTTTGTTTCGGGAGGTCTGTGAAGAGAATGAAGTTCAGATTGTGGAGTTTCTTTGTTTCAGGAAGTCTGTGAAGAGTATGAAGTTCATATTCTGTGGGGTCTGTGATCAGTATTAAGTTCAGTTGTGGGGTTTCTTTGTTTCAGGATGTCTGTGACGAGGATGAAGATCAGATTGTGGGGTTTCTTTGTTTTCGGACGTCTGTGAAGAGTATGAAGTTCAGATTGTGGGGTTTCTTTGTTTCAGGAGGTCCGTGAAGAGTATGGCGTTCAGTTATGGGGTATCATTGTTTCAGGGGGTATGTGAAGAGTATGAAGTTCTGTTGTGGGGTTTCTTTGTTTCAGGAGGTCAGTGAAGAGTATGAAGTTCAGTTTGTTAAGTTTCTTTGTTTACGGAGGTCTTTGAAGAATATGAAGTTCATTTCGTGGGGTTTTGTTTCGGGGGGTCTGTGATCAGTATGAAGTTCAGGTGCGGATTTTCTTTGTTTCTGGAGCTCTGTGAAGAGTATGAAGTTCAGATTGTTGGGTTTCTTTGTTTCGTGATGTCTGTGAAGAGTATGAAGTTCAGATTGTGGGGTGTTTTTGCTTCGGGTGGTCTATGTCCGTGAAGATTATGAAGTTCATTGTCGGGTTTCTTTGTTTCGGGGGGTCCGTGAAGAATGTGAAGTTCAGATTGTGGGGTTTCTTTGTTTCAGGGGGTCTGTGAAGGGTATGAAGTTCAGATTGTGGGGTTTCTTTGTTTCAGGAGGTCTGTGAAGAGTATGAAGTTCAGATTGTGGAGTTTCTTTGTTTCAGGAAGTCTGTGAAGAGTATGAAGTTCATATTGTGGGAGGTCTGTGATCAGTATGAAGTTCAGATTGTGGGGTTTCTTTGTTTCGCGATGTCTGTGATCAGTATGAAGTTCAGATTGTGGGGTTTCTTTGTTTCTGGAGTTCTGTGAAGAGTATGAAGTTCTGATTGTAGGGTTTCTTTGTTTCAGGAGGTCTGTGAAGAGTATGAAGTTCAGATTGTGGAGTTTCTTTGTTTCAGGAAGTCTGTGAAGAGTATGAAGTTCATATTGTGGGAGGTCTGTGATCAGTATGAAGTTCAGATTGTGGGGTTTCTTTGTTTCGCGATGTCTGTGATCAGTATGAAGTTCAGATTGTGGGGTTTCTTTGTTTCTGGAGTTCTGTGAAGAGTATGAAGTTCTGATTGTAGGGTTTCTTTGTTTCAGGAGCTCTGTGAAGAGTTTGAAGTTCAGATTGTGGGGTGTTTTTGCGTCGGGTGGTCTATGTCCGTGAAGATTATGAAGTTCATTGTCGGGTTTCTTTGTTTCGGGGGGTCCGTGAAGAATGTGAAGTTCAGATTTTGGGGTTTCTTTGTTTCAGGGGGTCTGTGAAGGGTATGAAGTTCAGATTGTGGAGTTTCTTTGTTTCAGGAAGACCGTGAAGAGTATGAAGTTCATATTGTGGGGGGTCTGTGATCAGTATGAAGTTCAGCTTGTGGGGTTCCTATGTTTCAGGAGGTCTGTGAAGAGTATGAAGTTCAGTTGTAGGGTTTCTTTGTTTCAGGATGTCTGTGAAGAGGATGAACATCAGATTGTGGGGTTTCTTTGTTTCCGGACGTCTGTGAAGAGTATGAAGTTCAGATTCTGGGGTTTCTTTGTTTCAGGAGGTCCGTGAAGAGTATGGCGTTCAGTTACGGGGTTTCATTGTATCAGGAGGTCCGTGAAGAATATGAAGTTCATTTCGTGGGGTTTTGTTTCAGGGGAGTCTGTGATCATTATGAAGTTCAGCTGCGTATTTTCTTTGTTTCAGGAGGTCTGTGAAGAGTATGAAGTTCAGATTGTGGGGTTACTTTGTTTCAGGAAGTCCCTGAAGAGTATGAAGTTCAGATTGTGAGGTTGTTTGTTTCCAGAGGACTATGAAGAGTATGAAGTTCAAATTGTGGGGTTTCTTTGTTTTGGGGTGTCTGTGAAGGGTATGCATTTCAGATTATGGGGTTCTGTTTCGGGTGGTCTGTGATCAGTATGAAGTTCAGTTGTGGGGTTTATTTGTTTCAGAATGTCTGTGACGAAGATGAAGTTCAGGTTGTGGGGTTTCTTTGTTTCCGGACGTCTGTGAAGAGTATGAAGCTCAGATTGTGGGGTTTCTTTGTTTCAGGAGGTCCGTGAAGAGTATGGCGTTCAGTTATTGGGTATCATTGTTTCAGGGGGTATGTGAAGAGTATGAAGTTCTGTTGTGGGGTTTCTTTGTTTCACGATGTCTGTGAAGAGTATGAAGTTCAGATTGTCGGGTTTCTTTCTTTCAGGAGGTCAGTGAAGAGTATGAAGTTCAGATTGTGGGGTTTCTTTGTTTCACGATGTCTGTGAAGAGTATGATGTTCAGTTGTGGGGTTTCTTTGTTTCAGGGGGTCTGTGAAGAGTATGAAGTTCTGATTGTGGGGTTTCTTTGTTTCAGGATGTCTGTGAAGAGTATGAAGTTCAGTTTTGTGGGGTATGTTTGTTTCAGGAGGTCTGTGAAGAGTACGAAGTTCAGTTGTGGGGTTTCTTTGTTTCAGGGGGTCTGTGAAGAGTATGAAGTTCAGATTCTGGGGTTTCGTTGTTTCCGGAGGTCTGTGAAGAGTATGAAGTTCAGATTGTGGGGTGTTTTTGCTTCGGGTGGTCTATGTCCGTGAAGATTATGAAGTTCATTGTGTACTTTCTTTGTTTCAGGAAGTCTGTGAAGAGTATGAAGTTCATATGGTGGGGGGTCTGTGATCAGTATGAAGTTCAGATTGTGGGGTTTCTTTGTTTCAGGAGGTCTGTGAAGAGGATGAAGTTCAGATTGTGGGGTTTCTTTGTTTCCGGACGTCTGTGAAGAGTATGAAGTTCAGATTGTGGGGTTTCTTTGTTTCAGGAGGTCCGTGAAGAGTATGGCATTCAGTTATGGGATTCCATTGTTTCAGGGGGTCAGTGAGAGTATGAAGTTCTGTTGTGGGGTATCTTTGTTTCAGGAGGTCTGTGAAGAGGATGAAGTTCAGATTGTGGGGTTTCTTTGTTTCCGGACGTCTGTGAAGAGTATGAAGTTCAGATTGTGGGGTTTCTTTGTTTCAGGAGGTCCGTGAAGAGTATGGCGTTCAGTTATGGGATTCCATTGTTTCAGGGGGTCAGTGAAGAGTATGAAGTTCTGTTGTGGTGTATCTTTGTTTCAGGAGGTCTGTGAAGAGTATGAAGTTCAGATTGTGGGGTTTCTTTGTTTACGGAGGTCCGTGAAGAATATGAAGTTCATTTCGTGGGGTTTTGTTTCGGGGGTTCTGTGATCAGTATGAAGTTCAGGTGCGGATTTTCTTTGTTTCAGGAGGTCTGTGAAGAGTATGAAGTTCAGTTTCTGGGGTTTCTTTGTTTGAGGAAGTCCCTGAAGTGTACGAAGTTCTGATTGTGAGGTTGTTTGTTTCCAGAGGCCTCTGAAGAGTATGAAGTTCAAATTGTGGGGTTTCTTTGTTTCGGGTGGTCTGTGAAGGGTATGAATTTCAGATTATGTGGTTTTGTTTGGGGGGTCTGTGATCAGTATGAAGTTCATATTGTGGGGGGTCTGTGCTTAGTATGACGTTCAGTTGTGGGGTTTCTTTGTTTCCGGATGTCTGTGAAGAGTATGAAGTTCAGATTGTGGGGCTTCTTTGTTTCAGGAGGTCCGTAAAGAGTATGGCGTTCAGTTATGGGGTATCATTGTTTCAGGGGGTATGTGATCAGTATGAAGTTCAGTTGTGGGGTTTCTTTGTTTCAGGATGTCTGTGACGAGGATGAAGATCAGATTGTGGGGTTTCTTTGTTTACGGACGTCTGTGAAGAGTATGAAGTTCAGATTGTGGGGTTTCTTTTATTCAGGAGGTCCGTGAAGAGTATGGCGTTTAGTTATGTGGTATCAATGTTTCAGGGGGTATGTGAAGAGTAAGAAGTTCTGTTGTCGGGTTTCTTTGTTTCAGGAGGTCGGTGAAGAGTATGAAGTTCAGATTGTGGGGTTTCTTTGTTTCGGGGGGTCTGTGAAGGGTATGAATTTTAGATTATGGGGTTCTGTTTCGGGGGGTCTGTGATCAGTATGAAGTTCTGATTGTAGGGTTTCTTTGTTTCAGGAGCTCTGTGAAGTGTATGAAGTTCAGATTGTGGGGGGTCTGTGATCAGTATGAAGTTCAGCTTGTGGGGTTCCTATGTTTCAGGAGGTCTGTGAAGAGTATGAAGTTCAGTTGTAGGGTTTCTTTGTTTCAGGATGTCTGTGAAGAGTATGAAGTTCAGATTCTGGGGTTTCTTTGTTTCAGGAGGTCCGTGAAGAGTATGGCGTTCAGTTATGGGGTTCCATTGTTTCAGGGGGTCAGTGAAGAGTATGAAGTTCAGATTGTGGGGTGTTTTTGCTTCGGGTGGTCTATGTCCGTGAAGATTATGAAGTTCATTGTGTAGTTTCTTTGTTTCAGGAAGTCTGTGAAGAGTATGAAGTTCATATGGTGGGGGGTCTGTGATCAGTATGAAGTTCAGATTGTGGGGTTTCTTTGTTTCAGGAGGTCTGTGAAGTGTATGAAGTTCAGTTGTGGTGCTTCTTTGTTTCAGGATGTCTATGACTAGAATGAAGATCAGATTGTGGGGTTTCTTTGTTTCCGGTCGTCTGTGAAGAGTATGAAGTTCTGTTGTCGGGTTTCTTTGTTTCAGGAGGTCCATGAAGAGTATGAAGTTCAGATTGTGGGGTTTCTTTGTTTACGGAGGTCCGTGAAGAATATGAAGTTCATTTCGTGGGGTTTTGTTTCGGGGGGGTCTCTGATCAGTATGAAGTTCAGGTGCGGATTTTCTTTGTTTCAGGAGGTCTGTGAAGAGTATGAAGTTCAGTTTGTGGGGTTTCTTTGTTTGAGGAAGTCCCTGAAGAGTACGAAGTTCAGATTGTGAGGTTGTTTGTTTCCAGAGGCCTGTGAAGAGTATGAAGTTCTGTTGTGGGGTTTCTTTGTTTCAGGAGGTCAGTGAAGAGTATGAAGTTCAGATTGTTAATTTCTTTGTTTACGGAGGTCTTTGAAGAATATGAAGTTCATTTCGTGGGGTTTTGTTTCGGGGGGTCTGTGATCAGTATGAAGTTCAGGTGCGGATTTTCTTTGTTTCTGGTGCTCTGTGAAGAGTATGAAGTTCTGATTGTAGGGTTTCTTTGTTTCAGGAGCTCTGTGAAGAGTATGAAGTTCAATTTGTGGGGTTTCTTTGTTTGAGGAAGTCCCTGAAGAGTACGAAGTTCAGATTGTGAGGTTGTTTGTTTCCAGAGGACTCTGAAGAGTATGAAGTTCAAATTGTGGGGTTTCTTTGTTTCGGGGGGTCTGTGAAGGGTATGAATTTCAGATTATGTGGTTTTGTTTGGGGGGTCTGTGATCAGTATGAAGTTCATATTGTGGGGGGTCTGTGATCAGTATGACGTTCAGTTGTGGGGTTTCTTTGTTTCAGGATGTCTGTGACGAGGATGAAGATCAGATTGTGGGGTTTCTTTGTTTCCGGACGTCTGTGAAGAGTATGAAGTTCAGATTGTGGGGCTTCTTTGTTTCAGGAGGTCCGTAAAGAGTATGGCGTTCAGTTATGGGGTATCATTGTTTCAGTGGGTATGTGAAGATTATGAAGTTCTGTTGTCGGGTTTCTTTGTTTAAGGAGGTCTGTGAAGAGTATGAAGTTCAGATTGTGGGGTTTCTTTGTTTCAGGAAGTCTGTGAAGAGAATGAAGTTCAGATTGTGGGGTTTCTTTGTTTCAGGGCGTCTGTGAAGAGTATGAAGTTCAGATTGTGGAGTTTCTTTGTTTCAGGAGCTCTGTGAAGAGAATGAAGTTCAGATTGTGGGGTTTCTTTGTTTCAGGAGGTCTGTGAAGAGAATGAAGTTCAGATTGTGGAGTTTCTTTGTTTCAGGAGGTCTGTGAAGAGTATGAAGTTCAGATTATGGGGTTTCTTCGTTTCAGGAGGTCTGTGTAGAGAATGAAGTTCAGATTGTGGAGTTTCTTTGTTTCAGGAGGTCTGTGAAGAGACTGAAGTTCAGATTGTGGAGTTTCTTTGTTTCAGGAGGGCTGTGAAGAGTATGAAGTTCAGATTGTGGGGTTTCTTTGTTTCTGGAGCTCTGTGAAGAGTATGAAGTTCAGATTGTGGGGTTTCTTTGTTTCGGAGGGTCTGTGAAGAGTATGAAGTTCAGATTGTGGGGTTTCTTTGTTTCGGGAGGTTTGTGAAGAGTATGAAGTTCAGATTGTGGGGTTTCCTTGTTTCGGAGGGTCTGTGAAGAGAATGAAGTTCAGATTGTGGAGTTTCTTTGTTTCAGGAGGTCTGTGAAGAGTATGAAGTTCAGATTGTGGGGTTTCTTCGTTTCAGGAGGTCTGTGAAGAGAATGAAGTTCAGATTGTGGAGTTTCTTTGTTTCAGGAGGTCTGTGAAGAGACTGAAGTTCAGATTGTGGAGTTTCTTTGTTTCAGGAGGGCTGTGAAGAGTATGAAGTTCAGATTGTGGGGTTTCTTTGTTTCTGGAGCTCTGTGAAGAGTATGAAGTTCAGATTGTGGGGTTTCTTTGTTTCGGAGGGTCTGTGAAGAGTATGAAGTTCAGATTGTGGGGTTTCTTTGTTTCGGGAGGTTTGTGAAGAGTATGAAGTTCAGATTGTGGGGTTTCTTTGTTTCGGAGGGTCTGTGAAGAGTATGAAGTTCAGATTGTGGGGTTTCTTTGTTTCGGGAGGTCTGTGAAGAGAATGAAGTTCAGATTGTGGGGTTTCTTCGTTTCAGGAGGTCTGTGAAGAGAATGAAGTTCAGATTGTGGAGTTTCTTTGTTTCAGGAGGTCTGTGAAGAGACTGAAGTTCAGATTGTGGAGTTTCTTTGTTTCAGGAGGGCTGTGAAGAGTATGAAGTTCAGATTGTGGGGTTTCTTTGTTTCTGGAGCTCTGTGAAGAGTATGAAGTTCAGATTGTGGGGTTTCTTTGTTTCGGAGGGTCTGTGAAGAGTATGAAGTTCAGATTGTGGGGTTTCTTTGTTTCGGGAGGTTTGTGAAGAGTATGAAGTTCAGATTGTGGGGTTTCTTTGTTTCAGGGGGTCCGTGAAGAATATGAAGTTCAGATTGTGGGGTTTCTTTGTTTCTGGAGCTCTGTGAAGAGTATGAAGTTCAGATTGTTGGGTTTCTTTGTTTCGTGATGTCTGTGAAGAGTATGAAGTTCAGATTGTGGGGTGTTTTTGCTTCGGGTGGTCTATGTCCGTGAAGATTAAGAAGTTCATTGTCGGGTTTCTTTGTTTCGGGGGGTCCGTGAAGAATGTGAAGTTCAGATTGTGGGGTTTCTTTGTTTCAGGGGGTCTGTGAAGGGTATGAAGTTCAGATTGTGGGGTTTCTTTGTTTCAGGAGGTCTGTGAAGAGTATGAAGTTCAGATTGTGGAGTTTCTTTGTTTCAGGAAGTCTGTGAAGAGTATGAAGTTCATATTGTGGGAGGTCTGTGATCAGTATGAAGTTCAGATTGTGGGGTTTCTTTGTTTCTGGAGCTCTGTGAAGAGTATGAAGTTCTGATTGTAGGGTTTCTTTGTTTCAGGAGCTCTGTGAAGAGTTTGAAGTTCAGATTGTGGGGTGTTTTTGCGTCGGGCGGTCTATGTCCGTGAAGATTATGAAGTTCATTGTCGGGTTTCTTTGTTTCGGGGGGTCCGTGAAGAATGTGAAGTTCAGATTTTGGGGTTTCTTTGTTTCAGGGGGTCTGTGAAGGGTATGAAGTTCAGATTGTGGAGTTTCTTTGCTTCAGGAAGACCGTGAAGTGTATGAAGTTCATATTGTGGGGGGTCTGTGATCAGTATGAAGTTCAGCTTGTGGGGTTCCTATGTTTCAGGAGGTCTGTGAAGAGTATGAAGTTCAGTTGTAGGGTTTCTTTGTTTCAGGATGTCTGTGAAGAGGATGAACATCAGATTGTGGGGTTTCTTTGTTTCCGGACGTCTGTGAAGAGTATGAAGTTCAGATTCTGGGGTTTCTTTGTTTCAGGAGGTCCGTGAAGAGTATGGCATTCAGTTACGGGGTTTCATTGTTTCAGGAGGTCCGTGAAGAATATGAAGTTCATTTCGTGGGGTTTTGTTTCAGGGGAGTCTGTGATCATTATGAAGTTCAGCTGCGTATTTTCTTTGTTTCAGGAGGTCTGTGAAGAGTATGAAGTTCAGATTGTGGGGTTACTTTGTTTCAGGAAGTCCCTGAAGAGTATGAAGTTCAGATTGTGAGGTTGTTTGTTTCCAGAGGACTATGAAGAGTATGAAGTTCAAATTGTGGGGTTTCTTTGTTTCGAGGTGTCTGTGAAGGGTATGCATTTCAGATTATGGGGTTCTGTTTCGGGTGGTCTGTGATCAGTATGAAGTTCAGTTGTGGGGTTTATTTGTTTCAGAATGTCTGTGACGAAGATGAAGTTCAGGTTGTGGGGTTTCTTTGTTTCCGGACGTCTGTGAAGAGTATGAAGCTCAGATTGTGGGGTTTCTTTGTTTCAGGAGGTCCATGAAGAGTATGGCGTTCAGTTATTGGGTATCATTGTTTCAGGGGGTATGTGAAGAGTATGAAGTTCTGTTGTGGGGTTTCTTTGTTTCACGATGTCTGTGAAGAGTATGAAGTTCAGATTGTCGGGTTTCTTTCTTTCAGGAGGTCAGTGAAGAGTATGAAGTTCAGATTGTGGGGTTTCTTTGTTTCACGATGTCTGTGAAGATTATGATGTTCAGTTGTGGGGTTTCTTTGTTTCAGGGGGTCTGTGAAGAGTATGAAGTTCTGATTGTGGGGTTTCTTTGTTTCAGGATGTCTGTGAAGAGTATGAAGTTCAGTTTTGTGGGGTATGTTTGTTTCAGGAGGTCTGTGAAGAGTACGAAGTTCAGTTGTGGGGTTTCTTTGTTTCAGGGGGTCTGTGAAGAGTATGAAGTTCAGATTCTGGGGTTTCGTTGTTTCCGGAGGTCTGTGAAGAGTATGAAGTTCAGATTGTGGGGTGTTTTTGCTTCGGGTGGTCTATGTCCGTGAAGATTATGAAGTTCATTGTGTACTTTCTTTGTTTCAGGAAGTCTGTGAAGAGTATGAAGTTCATATGGTGGGGGGTCTGTGATCAGTATGAAGTTCAGATTGTGGGGTTTCTTTGTTTCAGGAGGTCCGTGAAGAGTATGGCGTTCAGTTATGCGATTCCATTGTTTCAGGGGGTCAGTGAAGAGTATGAAGTTCTGTTGTGGGGTATCTTTGTTTCAGGAGGTCTGTGAAGAGGATGAAGTTCAGATTGTGGGGTTTCTTTGTTTCCGGACGTCTGTGAAGAGAATGAAGTTCAGATTGTGGGGTTTCTTTGTTTCAGGAGGTCCGTGAAGAGTATGGCGTTCAGTTATGGGATTCCATTGTTTCAGGGGGTCAGTGAAGAGTATGAAGTTCTGTTGTGGGGTATCTTTGTTTCAGGAGGTTTGTGAAGAGTATGAATTTCAGATTGTGGGGTTTCTTTGTTTACGGAGGTCCGTGAAGAATATGAAGTTCATTTCGTGGGGTTTTGTTTCGGGGGGTCTGTGATCAGTATGAAGTTCAGGTGCGGATTTTCTTTGTTTCAGGAGGTCTGTGAAGAGTATGAAGTTCAGTTTGTGGGGTTTCTTTGTTTGAGGAAGTCCCTGAAGTGTACGAAGTTCAGATTGTGAGGTTGTTTGTTTCCAGAGGCCTCTGAAGAGTATGAAGTTCAAATTGTGGGGTTTCTTTGTTTCGGGTGGTCTGTGAAGGGTATGAATTTCAGATTATGTGGTTTTGTTTGGGGGGTCTGTGATCAGTATGAAGTTCATATTGTGGGGGGTCTGTGCTTAGTATGACGTTCAGTTGTGGGGTTCCTATGTTTCAGGAGGTCTGTGAAGAGTATGAAGTTCAGTTGTAGAGTTTCTTTGTTTCAGGATGTCTGTGAAGAGGATGAATATCAGATTGTGGGGTTTCTTTGTTTCCGGACGTCTGTGAAGAGTATGAAGTTCAGATTCTGGGGTTTCTTTGTCTCAGGAGGTCCGTGAAGAGTATGGCGTTCAGTTACGGGGTTTCATTGTTTCAGGAGGTCCGTGAATAATATGAAGTTCATTTCGTGGGGTTTTGTTTTAGGGGGGTCTGTGATCATTATGAAGTTCAGGTGCGTATTTTCTTTGTTTCAGGAGGTCTGTGAAGAGTATGAAGTTCAGATTGTGAGGTTGTTTGTTTCCAGAGGACCATGAAGGGTATGAAGTTCAAATTGTGGGATTTCTTTGTTTCGGGGTGTCTGTGAAGGGTATGCATTTCAGATTATGGGGTTCTGTTTCGGGGGGTCTGTGATCAGTATGAAGTTCAGTTGTGGGGTTTATTTGTTTCAGAATGTGTGTGACGAGGATGAAGTTCAGGTTGTGGGATTTCTTTGTTTCCGGATGTCTGTGAAGAGTATGAAGCTCAGATTGTGGGGTTTCTTTGTTTCAGGAGGTCCGTGAAGAGTATGGCGTTCAGTTATTGGGTATCATTGTTTCAAGGGGTATGTGAAGAGTATGAAGTTCTGTTGTGGGGTTTCTTTGTTTCAGGAGGTCAGTGAAGAGTATGAAGTTCAGATTGTGGGGTTTCTTTGTTTCACGATGTCTGTGAAGAGTATGAAGTTCAGATTGTCGGGTTTCTTTGTTTCGGGGGGTCCGTGAAGAATGTGAAGTTCAGATTGTGGGGTTTCTTTGTTTCAGGGGGTCTGTGAAGGGTATGAAGTTCAGATTGTGGGTTTTCTTTGTTTCAGGAGGTCTGTGAAGAGTATGAAGTTCAGATTGTGGAGTTTCTTTGTTTCAGGAAGTCTGTGAAGAGTATGAAGTTCTTACTGTGGGAGGTCTGTGATCAATATGAAGTTCAGATTGTGGGGTTTCTTTGTTTCGCGATGTCTGTGATCAGTATGAAGTTCAGATTGTGGGGTTTCTTTGTTTCTGGAGCTCTGTGAAGAGTATGAAGTTCTGATTGTAGGGTTTCTTTGTTTCAGGAGCTCTGTTAAGAATTTGAAGTTCAGATTGTGGGGTGTTTTTGCGTCGGGTGGTCTATGTCCGTGAAGATTATGAAGTTCATTGTCGGGTTTCTTTGTTTCGGGGGGTCCGTGAAGAATGTGAAGTTCAGATTTTGGGGTTTCTTTGTTTCAGTGGGTCTGTGAAGGGTATGAAGTTCAGATTGTGGAGTTTCTTTGTTTCAGGAAGACCGTGAAGAGTATGAAGTTCATATTGTGGGGGGTCTGTGATCAGTATGAAGTTCAGCTTGTGGGGTTCCTATGTTTCAGGAGGTCTGTGAAGAGTACGAAGATCAGTTGTGGGGTTTCTTTGTTTCAGGGGGTCAGTGAAGAGTATGAAGTTCAGATTCTGGGGTTTCGTTGTTTCCGGAGGTCTGTGAAGAGTATGAAGTTCAGATTGTGGAGTGTTTTTGCTTCGGGTGGTCTATGTCCGTGAAGATTATGAAGTTCATTGTGTACTTCCTTTGTTTCAGGAAGTCTGTGAAGAGTATGAAGTTCATATGGTGGGGGGTCTGTGATCAGTATGAAGTTCAGATTGTGGGGTTTCTTTGTTTCAGGAGGTCTGTGAAGAGGATGAAGTTCAGATTGTGGGGTTTCTTTGTTTCCGGACGTCTGTGAAGAGTATGAAGTTCAGATTGTGGGGTTTCTTTGTTTCAGGAGGTCCGTGAAGAGTATGGCGTTCAGTTATGGGATTCCATTGTTTCAGGGGGTCAGTGAAGAGTATGAAGTTCTGTTGTGGGGTATCTTTGTTTCAGGAGGTCTGTGAAGAGTATGAAGTTCAGATTGTGGGGTTTCTTTGTTTACGGAGGTCCGTGAAGAATATGAAGTTCATTTCGTGGGGTTTTATTTCGGGGGGGTCTGTGATCAGTATGAAGTTCAGGTGCGGATTTTCTTTGTTTCAGGAGGTCTGTGAAGAGTATGAAGTTCAGTTTGTGGGGTTTCTTTGTTTGAGCAAGTCCCTGAAGTGTACGAAGTTCAGATTGTGAGGTTGTTTGTTTCCAGAGGCCTCTGAAGAGTATGAAGTTCAAATTGTGGGGTTTCTTTGTTTCGGGTGGTCTGTGAAGGGTATGAATTTCAGATTATGTGGTTTTGTTTGGGGGGTCTGTGATCAGTATGAAGTTCATATTGTGGGGGGTCTGTGCTTAGTATGACGTTCAGTTGTGGGGTTTCTTTGTTTCCGGACGTCTGTGAAGAGTATGAAGTTCAGATTGTGGGGCTTCTTTGTTTCAGGAGGTCCGTAAAGAGTATGGCGTTCAGTTATGGGGTATCATTGTTTCAGGGGGTATGTGATCAGTATGAAGTTCAGTTGTGGGGTTTCTTTGTTTCAGGATGTCTGTGACGAGGATGAAGATCAGATTGTGGGGTTTCTTTGTTTACGGACGTCTGTGAAGAGTATGAAGTTCAGATTGTGGGGTTTCTTTTATTCAGGTGGTCCGTGAAGAGTATGGCGTTCAGTTATGTGGTATCATTGTTTCAGGGGGTATGTGAAGAGTATGAAGTTCATATTGTGGGGGGTCTGTGATCAGTATGAAGTTCAGCTTGTGGGGTTCCTATGTTTCAGGAGGTCTGTGAAGAGTATGAAGTTCAGTTGTAGGGTTTCTTTGTTTCAGGATGTCTGTGAAGAGAATGAACATCAGATTGTGGGGTTTCTTTGTTTCCGGACGTCTGTGAAGAGTATGAAGTTCAGATTCTGGGGTTTCTTTGTCTCAGGAGGTCCGTGAAGAGTATGGCGTTCAGTTACGGGGTTTCATTGTTTCAGGAGGTCCGTGAAGAATATGAAGTTCATTTCGTGGGGTTTTGTTTTAGGGGGGTCTGTGATCATTATGAAGTTCAGGTGCGTATTTTCTTTGTTTCAGGAGGTCTGTGAAGAGTATGAAGTTCAGATTGTGAGGTTGTTTGTTTCCAGAGGACCATGAAGGGTATGAAGTTCAAATTGTGGAATTTCTTTGTTTCGGGGTGTCTGTGATGGGTATGCATTTCAGATTATGGGGTTCTGTTTCGGGGGGTCTGTGATCAGTATGAAGTTCAGTTGTGGGGTTTATTTGTTTCAGAATGTCTGTGACGAGGATGAAGTTCAGGTTGTGGGGTTTCTTTGTTTCCGGATGTCTGTGAAGAGTATGAAGCTCAGATTGTGGGGTTTCTTTGTTTCAGGAGGTCCGTGAAGAGTATGGCGTTCAGTTATTGGGTATCATTGTTTCAGGGGGTATGTGAAGAGTATGAAGTTCTGTTGTGGGGTTTCTTTGTTTCAGGAGGTCAGTGAAGAGTATGAAGTTCAGATTGTGGGGTTTCTATGTTTCACGATGTCTGTGAAGAGTATGAAGTTCAGTTTGTCGGGTTTCTTTGTTTCGGGGGGTCCGTGAAGAATGTGAAGTTCAGATTGTGGGGTTTCTTTGTTTCAGGGGGTCTGTGAAGGGTATGAAGTTCAGATTGTGGGGTTTCTTTGTTTCAGGAGGTCTGTGAAGAGTATGAAGTTCAGATTGTGGAGTTTCTTTGTTTCAGGAAGTCTGTGAAGAGTATGAAGTTCATATTGTGGGAGGTCTGTGATCAATATGAAGTTCAGATTGTGGGGTTTCTTTGTTTCGCGATGTCTGTGATCAGTATGAAGTTCAGATTGTGGGGTTTCTTTGTTTCTGGAGCTCTGTGAAGAGTATGAAGTTCTGATTGTAGGGTTTCTTTGTTTCAGGAGCTCTGTTAAGAGTTTGAAGTTCAGATTGTGGGGTGTTTTTGCGTCGGGTGGTCTATGTCCGTGAGGATTATAAAGTTCATTGTCGGGTTTCTTTGTTTCGGGTGGTCCGTGAAGAATGTGAAGTTCAGATTTTGGGGTTTCTTTGTTTCAGTTGGTCTGTGAAGGGTATGAAGTTCAGATTGTGGAGTTTCTTTGTTTCAGGAAGACCGTGAAGAGTATGAAGTTCATATTGTGGGGGGTCTGTGATCAGTATGAAGTTCAGCTTGTGGGGTTCCTATGTTTCAGGAGGTCTGTGAAGAGTACGAAGTTCAGTTGTGGGGTTTCTTTGTTTCAGGGGGTCAGTGAAGAGTATGAAGTTCAGATTCTGGGGTTTCGTTGTTTCCGGAGGTCTGTGAAGAGTATGAAGTTCAGATTGTGGGGTGTTTTTGCTTCGGGTGGTCTATGTCCGTGAAGATTATGAAGTTCATTGTGTACTTTCTTTGTTTCAGGAAGTCTGTGAAGAGTATGAAGTTCATATGGTGGGGGGTCTGTGATCAGTATGAAGTTCAGATTGTGGGGTTTCTTTGTTTCAGGAGGTCTGTGAAGAGGATGAAGTTCAGATTGTGGGGTTTCTTTGTTTCCGGACGTCTGTGAAGAGTATGAAGTTCAGATTGTGGGGTTTCTTTGTTTCAGGAGGTCCGTGAAGAGTATGGCGTTCAGTTATGGGATTCCATTGTTTCAGGGGGTCAGTGAAGAGTATGAAGTTCTGTTGTGGGGTATCTTTGTTTCAGGAGGTCTGTGAAGAGTATGAAGTTCAGATTGTGGGGTTTCTTTGTTTACGGAGGTCCGTGAAGAATATGAAGTTCATTTCGTGGGGTTTTGTTTCGGGGGGGTCTGTGATCAGTATGAAGTTCAGGTGCGGATTTTCTTTGTTTCAGGAGGTCTGTGAAGAGTATGAAGTTCAGTTTGTGGGGTTTCTTTGTTTGAGGAAGTCCCTGAAGTGTACGAAGTTCAGATTGTGAGGTTGTTTGTTTCCAGAGGCCTCTGAAGAGTATGAAGTTCAAATTGTGGGGTTTCTTTGTTTCGGGTGGTCTGTGAAGGGTATGAATTTCAGATTATGTGGTTTTGTTTGGGGGGTCTGTGATCAGTATGAAGTTCATATTGTGGGGGGTCTGTGCTTAGTATGACGTTCAGTTGTGGGGTTTCTTTGTTTCCGGACGTCTGTGAAGAGTATGAAGTTCAGATTGTGTGGCTTCTTTGTTTCAGGAGGTCCGTAAAGAGTATGGCGTTCAGTTATGGGGTAGCATTGTTTCAGGGGGTATGTGATCAGTATGAAGTTCAGTTGTGGGGTTTCTTTGTTTCAGGATGTCTGTGACGAGGATGAAGATCAGATTGTGGGGTTTCTTTGTTTACGGACGTCTGTGAAGAGTATGAAGTTCAGATTGTGGGGTTTCTTTTATTCAGGAGGTCCGTGAAGAGTATGGCGTTTAGTTATGTGGTATCATTGTTTCAGGGGGTCTGTGAAGAGTATGAAGTTCTGTTGTGGGGTTTCTTTGTTTCAGGAGGTCAGTGAAGAGTATGAAGTTCAGATTCTGGGGTTTCGTTGTTTCCGGAGGTCTGTGAAGAGTATGAAGTTCAGATTGTGGGGTGTTTTTGCTTCGGGTGGTCTATGTCCGTGAAGATTATGAAGTTCATTGTGTACTTTCTTTGTTTCAGGAAGTCTGTGAAGAGTATGAAGTTCATATGGTGGGGGGTCTGTGATCAGTATGAAGTTCAGATTGTGGGGTTTCTTTGTTTCAGGAGGTCCGTGAAGAGTATGGCGTTCAGTTATGCGATTCCATTGTTTCAGGGGGTCAGTGAAGAGTATGAAGTTCTGTTGTGGGGTATCTTTGTTTCAGGAGGTCTGTGAAGAGGATGAAGTTCAGATTGTGGGGTTTCTTTGTTTCCGGACGTCTGTGAAGAGAATGAAGTTCAGATTGTGGGGTTTCTTTGTTTCAGGAGGTCCGTGAAGAGTATGGCGTTCAGTTATGGGATTCCATTGTTTCAGGGGGTCAGTGAAGAGTATGAAGTTCTGTTGTGGGGTATCTTTGTTTCAGGAGGTTTGTGAAGAGTATGAATTTCAGATTGTGGGGTTTCTTTGTTTACGGAGGTCCGTGAAGAATATGAAGTTCATTTCGTGGGGTTTTGTTTCGGGGGGTCTGTGATCAGTATGAAGTTCAGGTGCGGATTTTCTTTGTTTCAGGAGGTCTGTGAAGAGTATGAAGTTCAGTTTGTGGGGTTTCTTTGTTTGAGGAAGTCCCTGAAGTGTACGAAGTTCAGATTGTGAGGTTGTTTGTTTCCAGAGGCCTCTGAAGAGTATGAAGTTCAAATTGTGGGGTTTCTTTGTTTCGGGTGGTCTGTGAAGGGTATGAATTTCAGATTATGTGGTTTTGTTTGGGGGGTCTGTGATCAGTATGAAGTTCATATTGTGGGGGGTCTGTGCTTAGTATGACGTTCAGTTGTGGGGTTCCTATGTTTCAGGAGGTCTGTGAAGAGTATGAAGTTCAGTTGTAGAGTTTCTTTGTTTCAGGATGTCTGTGAAGAGGATGAATATCAGATTGTGGGGTTTCTTTGTTTCCGGACGTCTGTGAAGAGTATGAAGTTCAGATTCTGGGGTTTCTTTGTCTCAGGAGGTCCGTGAAGAGTATGGCGTTCAGTTACGGGGTTTCATTGTTTCAGGAGGTCCGTGAATAATATGAAGTTCATTTCGTGGGGTTTTGTTTTAGGGGGGTCTGTGATCATTATGAAGTTCAGGTGCGTATTTTCTTTGTTTCAGGAGGTCTGTGAAGAGTATGAAGTTCAGATTGTGAGGTTGTTTGTTTCCAGAGGACCATGAAGGGTATGAAGTTCAAATTGTGGGATTTCTTTGTTTCGGGGTGTCTGTGAAGGGTATGCATTTCAGATTATGGGGTTCTGTTTCGGGGGGTCTGTGATCAGTATGAAGTTCAGTTGTGGGGTTTATTTGTTTCAGAATGTGTGTGACGAGGATGAAGTTCAGGTTGTGGGATTTCTTTGTTTCCGGATGTCTGTGAAGAGTATGAAGCTCAGATTGTGGGGTTTCTTTGTTTCAGGAGGTCCGTGAAGAGTATGGCGTTCAGTTATTGGGTATCATTGTTTCAAGGGGTATGTGAAGAGTATGAAGTTCTGTTGTGGGGTTTCTTTGTTTCAGGAGGTCAGTGAAGAGTATGAAGTTCAGATTGTGGGGTTTCTTTGTTTCACGATGTCTGTGAAGAGTATGAAGTTCAGATTGTCGGGTTTCTTTGTTTCGGGGGGTCCGTGAAGAATGTGAAGTTCAGATTGTGGGGTTTCTTTGTTTCAGGGGGTCTGTGAAGGGTATGAAGTTCAGATTGTGGGTTTTCTTTGTTTCAGGAGGTCTGTGAAGAGTATGAAGTTCAGATTGTGGAGTTTCTTTGTTTCAGGAAGTCTGTGAAGAGTATGAAGTTCTTACTGTGGGAGGTCTGTGATCAATATGAAGTTCAGATTGTGGGGTTTCTTTGTTTCGCGATGTCTGTGATCAGTATGAAGTTCAGATTGTGGGGTTTCTTTGTTTCTGGAGCTCTGTGAAGAGTATGAAGTTCTGATTGTAGGGTTTCTTTGTTTCAGGAGCTCTGTTAAGAATTTGAAGTTCAGATTGTGGGGTGTTTTTGCGTCGGGTGGTCTATGTCCGTGAAGATTATGAAGTTCATTGTCGGGTTTCTTTGTTTCGGGGGGTCCGTGAAGAATGTGAAGTTCAGATTTTGGGGTTTCTTTGTTTCAGTGGGTCTGTGAAGGGTATGAAGTTCAGATTGTGGAGTTTCTTTGTTTCAGGAAGACCGTGAAGAGTATGAAGTTCATATTGTGGGGGGTCTGTGATCAGTATGAAGTTCAGCTTGTGGGGTTCCTATGTTTCAGGAGGTCTGTGAAGAGTACGAAGATCAGTTGTGGGGTTTCTTTGTTTCAGGGGGTCAGTGAAGAGTATGAAGTTCAGATTCTGGGGTTTCGTTGTTTCCGGAGGTCTGTGAAGAGTATGAAGTTCAGATTGTGGAGTGTTTTTGCTTCGGGTGGTCTATGTCCGTGAAGATTATGAAGTTCATTGTGTACTTCCTTTGTTTCAGGAAGTCTGTGAAGAGTATGAAGTTCATATGGTGGGGGGTCTGTGATCAGTATGAAGTTCAGATTGTGGGGTTTCTTTGTTTCAGGAGGTCTGTGAAGAGGATGAAGTTCAGATTGTGGGGTTTCTTTGTTTCCGGACGTCTGTGAAGAGTATGAAGTTCAGATTGTGGGGTTTCTTTGTTTCAGGAGGTCCGTGAAGAGTATGGCGTTCAGTTATGGGATTCCATTGTTTCAGGGGGTCAGTGAAGAGTATGAAGTTCTGTTGTGGGGTATCTTTGTTTCAGGAGGTCTGTGAAGAGTATGAAGTTCAGATTGTGGGGTTTCTTTGTTTACGGAGGTCCGTGAAGAATATGAAGTTCATTTCGTGGGGTTTTATTTCGGGGGGGTCTGTGATCAGTATGAAGTTCAGGTGCGGATTTTCTTTGTTTCAGGAGGTCTGTGAAGAGTATGAAGTTCAGTTTGTGGGGTTTCTTTGTTTGAGCAAGTCCCTGAAGTGTACGAAGTTCAGATTGTGAGGTTGTTTGTTTCCAGAGGCCTCTGAAGAGTATGAAGTTCAAATTGTGGGGTTTCTTTGTTTCGGGTGGTCTGTGAAGGGTATGAATTTCAGATTATGTGGTTTTGTTTGGGGGGTCTGTGATCAGTATGAAGTTCATATTGTGGGGGGTCTGTGCTTAGTATGACGTTCAGTTGTGGGGTTTCTTTGTTTCCGGACGTCTGTGAAGAGTATGAAGTTCAGATTGTGGGGCTTCTTTGTTTCAGGAGGTCCGTAAAGAGTATGGCGTTCAGTTATGGGGTATCATTGTTTCAGGGGGTATGTGATCAGTATGAAGTTCAGTTGTGGGGTTTCTTTGTTTCAGGATGTCTGTGACGAGGATGAAGATCAGATTGTGGGGTTTCTTTGTTTACGGACGTCTGTGAAGAGTATGAAGTTCAGATTGTGGGGTTTCTTTTATTCAGGTGGTCCGTGAAGAGTATGGCGTTCAGTTATGTGGTATCATTGTTTCAGGGGGTATGTGAAGAGTATGAAGTTCATATTGTGGGGGGTCTGTGATCAGTATGAAGTTCAGCTTGTGGGGTTCCTATGTTTCAGGAGGTCTGTGAAGAGTATGAAGTTCAGTTGTAGGGTTTCTTTGTTTCAGGATGTCTGTGAAGAGAATGAACATCAGATTGTGGGGTTTCTTTGTTTCCGGACGTCTGTGAAGAGTATGAAGTTCAGATTCTGGGGTTTCTTTGTCTCAGGAGGTCCGTGAAGAGTATGGCGTTCAGTTACGGGGTTTCATTGTTTCAGGAGGTCCGTGAAGAATATGAAGTTCATTTCGTGGGGTTTTGTTTTAGGGGGGTCTGTGATCATTATGAAGTTCAGGTGCGTATTTTCTTTGTTTCAGGAGGTCTGTGAAGAGTATGAAGTTCAGATTGTGAGGTTGTTTGTGTCCAGAGGACCATGAAGGGTATGAAGTTCAAATTGTGGGATTTCTTTGTTTCGGGGTGTCTGTGAAGGGTATGCATTTCAGATTATGGGGTTCTGTTTCGGGGGGTCTGTGATCAGTATGAAGTTCAGTTGTGGGGTTTATTTGTTTCAGAATGTCTGTGACGAGGATGAAGTTCAGGTTGTGGGGTTTCTTTGTTTCAGGATGTCTGTGAAGAGTATGAAGCTCAGATTGTGGGGTTTCTTTGTTTCAGGAGGTCCGTGAAGAGTATGGCGTTCAGTTATTGGGTATCATTGTTTCAGGGGGTATGTGAAGAGTATGAAGTTCTGTTGTGGGGTTTCTTTGTTTCAGGAGGTCAGTGAAGAGTATGAAGTTCAGATTGTGGGGTTTCTTTGTTTCACGATGTCTGTGAAGAGTATGAAGTTCAGATTGTCGGGTTTCTTTGTTTCGGGGGGTCCGTGAAGAATGTGAAGTTCAGATTGTGGGGTTTCTTTGTTTCAGGAGGTCTGTGAAGGGTATGAAGTTCAGATTGTGGGGTTTCTTTGTTTCAGGAGGTCTGTGAAGAGTATGAAGTTCATATTGTGGGAGGTCTGTGATCAATATGAAGTTCAGATTGTGGGGTTTCTTTGTTTCGCGATGTCTGTGATCAGTATGAAGTTCAGGTTGTGGGGTTTCTTTGTTTCTGGAGCTCTGTGAAGAGTATGAAGTTCTGATTGTAGGGTTTCTTTGTTTCAGGAGCTCTGTTAAGAGTTTGAAGTTCAGATTGTGGGGTGTTTTTGCGTCGGGTGGTCTATGTCCGTGAAGATTATGAAGTTCATTGTCGGGTTTCTTTGTTTCGGGGGGTCCGTGAAGAATGTGAAGTTCAGATTTTGGGGTTTCTTTGTTTCAGTGGGTCTGTGAAGGGTATGAAGTTCAGATTGTGGAGTTTCTTTGTTTCAGGAAGACCATGAAGAGTATGAAGTTCATATTGTGGGGGGTCTGTGATCAGTATGAAGTTCAGCTTGTGGGGTTCCTATGTTTCAGGAGGTCTGTGAAGAGTACGAAGATCAGTTGTGGGGTTTCTTTGTTTCAGGGGGTCAGTGAAGAGTATGAAGTTCAGATTGTAGGGTTTCGTTGTTTCCGGAGGTCTGTGAAGAGTATGAAGTTCAGATTGTGGGGTGTTTTTGCTTCGGGTGGTCTATGTCCGTGAAGATTATGAAGTTCATTGTGTACTTTCTTTGTTTCAGGAAGTCTGTGAAGAGTATGAAGTTCATATGGTGGGGGGTCTGTGATCAGTATGAAGTTCAGGTTGTGGGGTTTCTTTGTTTCAGGAGGTCTGTGAAGAGGATGAAGTTCAGATTGTGGGGTTTCTTTGTTTCCGGACGTCTGTGAAGAGTATGAAGTTCAGATTGTGGGGTTTCTTTGTTTCAGGAGGTCCGTGAAGAGTATGGCGTTCAGTTATGGGATTCCATTGTTTCAGGGGGTCAGTGAAGAGTATGAAGTTCTGTTGTGGGGTATCTTTGTTTCAGGAGGTCTGTGAAGAGTATGAAGTTCAGATTGTGGGGTTTCTTTGTTTACGGAGGTCCGTGAAGAATATGAAGTTCATTTCGTGGGGTTTTGTTTCGGGGGGGTCTGTGATCAGTATGAAGTTCAGGTTGCGGATTTTCTTTGTTTCAGGAGGTCTGTGAAGAGTATGAAGTTCAGTTTGTGGGGTTTCTTTGTTTGAGGAAGTCCCTGAAGTGTACGAAGTTCAGATTGTGAGGTTGTTTGTTTCCAGAGGCCTCTGAAGAGTATGAAGTTCAAATTGTGGGGTTTCTTTGTTTCGGGTGGTCTGTGAAGGGTATGAATTTCAGATTATGTGGTTTTGTTTGTGGGGTCTGTGATCAGTATGAAGTTCATATTGTGGGGGGTCTGTGCTTAGTATGACGTTCAGTTGTGGGGTTTCTTTGTTTCCGGACGTCTGTGAAGAGTATGAAGTTTAGATTGTGGGGCTTCTTTGTTTCAGGAGGTCCGTAAAGAGTATGGCGTTCAGTTATGGGGTAGCATTGTTTCAGGGGGTATGTGATCAGTATGAAGTTCAGTTGTGGGGTTTCTTTGTTTCAGGATGTCTGTGACGAGGATGAAGATCAGATTGTGGGGTTTCTTTGTTTCCGGACGTCTGTGAAGAGTATGAAGTTCAGATTCTGGGGTTTCTTTGTCTCAGGAGGTCCGTGAAGAGTATGGCGTTCAGTTACGGGGTTTCATTGTTTCAGGGGGTATGTGAAGAGTATGAAGTTCATATTGTGGGGGGTCTGTGATCAGTATGAAGTTCAGCTTGTGGGGTTCCTATGTTTCAGGAGGTCTGTGAAGAGTATGAAGTTCAGTTGTAGGGTTTCTTTGTTTCAGGATGTCTGTGAAGAGGATGAACATCAGATTGTGGGGTTTCTTTGTTTCCGGACGTCTGTGAAGAGTATGAAGTTCAGATTCTGGGGTTTCTTTGTCTCAGGAGGTCCGTGAAGAGTATGGCGTTCAGTTACGGGGTTTCATTGTTTCAGGAGGTCCGTGAAGAATATGAAGTTCATTTCGTGGGGTTTTGTTTTAGGGGGGTCTGTGATCATTATGAAGTTCAGGTGCGTATTTTCTTTGTTTCAGGAGGTCTGTGAAGAGTATGAAGTTCAGATTGTGGGGTTGCTTTTTTCAGGAAGTCCCTGAAGAGTATGAAGTTCAGATTGTGAGGTTGTTTGTTTCCAGAGGACCATGAAGGGTATGAAGTTCAAATTGTGGGGTTTCTTTGTTTCGGCGTGTCTGTGAAGGGTATGCATTTCAGATTATGGGGTTCTGTTTCGGGGGGTCTGTGATCAGTATGAAGTTCAGTTGTGGGGTTTATTTGTTTCAGAATGTCTGTGACGAGGATAAAGTTCAGGTTGTGGGGTTTCTTTGTTTCCGGATGTCTGTGAAGAGTATGAAGCTCAGATTGTGGGGTTTCTTTGTTTCAGGAGGTCCGTGAAGAGTATGGCGTTCAGTTATTGGGTATCATTGTTTCAGGGGGTATGTGAAGAGTATGAAGTTCTGTTGTGGGGTTTCTTTGTTTCAGGAGGTCAGTGAAGAGTATGAAGTTCAGATTGTGGGGTTTCTTTGTTTCATGATGTCTGTGAAGAGTATGAAGTTCAGATTGTCGGGTTTCTTTGTTTCGGGGGGTCCGTGAAGAATGTGAAGTTCAGATTGTGGGGTTTCTTTGTTTCAGGGGGTCTGTGAAGGGTATGAAGTTCAGATTGTGGGGTTTCTTTGTTTCACGAGGTCTGTGAAGACTATGAAGTTCAGATTGTGGAGTTTCTTTGTTTCAGGAAGTCTGTGAAGAGTATGAAGTTCATATTGTGGGAGGTCTGTGATCAGTATGAAGTTCAGATTGTGGGGTTTCTTTGTTTCGCGATGTCTGTGATCAGTATGAAGTTCAGATTGTGGGGTTTCTTTGTTTCTGGAGCTCTGTGAAGAGTATGAAGTTCTGATTGTAGGGTTTCTTTGTTTCAGGAGCTCTGTGAAGAGTTTGAAGTTCAGATTGTGGGGTGTTTTTGCGTCGGGTGGTCTATGTCCGTGAAGATTATGAAGTTCATTGTCGGGTTTCTTTGTTTCGGGGGGTCCGTGAAGAATGTGAAGTTCAGATTCTGGGGTTTCTTTGTTTCAGTGGGTCTGTGAAGGGTATGAAGTTCAGATTGTGGAGTTTCTTTGTTTCAGGAAGACAGTGAAGAGTATGAAGTTCATATTGTGGGTGGTCTGTGATCAGTATGAAGTTCAGCTTGTGGGGTTCCTATGTTTCAGGAAGTCTGTGAAGAGTATGAAGTTCAGTTGTAGGGTTTCTTTGTTTCAGGATGTCTGTGAAGAGGATGAACATCAGATTGTAGGGTTTCTTTGTTTCCGGACGTTTGTGAAGAGTATGAAGTTCAGATTCTGGGGTTTCTTTGTTTCAGGAGGTCCGTGAAGAGTATGGCGTTCAGTTACGGGGTTTCATTGTTTCAGGAGGTCCATGAAGAATATGAAGTTCATTTCGTGGGGTTTTGTTTCAGGGGAGTCTGTGATCATTATGAAGTTCAGCTGCGTATTTTCTTTGTTTCAGGAGGTCTGTGAAGAGTATGAAGTTCAGATTGTGGGGTTACTTTGTTTCAGGAAGTCCCTGAAGAGTATGAAGTTCAGATTGTGAGGTTGTTTGTTTCCAGAGGACTATGAAGAGTATGAAGTTCAAATTGTGGGGTTTCTTTGTTTCGGGGTGTCTGTGAAGGGTATGCATTTCAGATTATGGGGTTCTGTTTCGGGTGGTCTGTGATCAGTATGAAGTTCAGTTGTGGGGTTTATTTGTTTCAGAATGTCTGTGACGAAGATGAAGTTCAGGTTGTGGGGTTTCTTTGTTTCCGGACGTCTGTGAAGAGTATGAAGCTCAGATTGTGGGGTTTCTTTGTTTCAGGAGGTCCGTGAAGAGTATGGCGTTCAGTTATTGGGTATCATTGTTTCAGGGGGTATGTGAAGAGTATGAAGTTCTGTTGTGGGGTTTCTTTGTTTCACGGTGTCTGTGAAGAGTATGAAGTTCAGATTGTCGGGTTTCTTTCTTTCAGGAGGTCAGTGAAGAGTATGAAGTTCAGATTGTGGGGTTTCTTTGTTTCATGATGTCTGTGAAGAGTATGAAGTTCAGTTGTGGGGTTTCTTTGTTTCAGGGGGTCTGTGAAGAGTATGAAGTTCTGATTGTGGGGTTTCTTTGTTTCAGGATGTCTGTGAAGAGTATGAAGTTCAGTTTGTCAGGTATGTTTGTTTCAGGAGGTCTGTGAAGAGTACGAAGTTCAGTTGTGGGGTTTCTTTGTTTCAGGGGGTCTGTGAAGAGTATGAAGTTCAGATTCTGGGGTTTCGTTGTTTCCGGAGGTCTGTGAAGAGTATGAAGTTCAGATTGTGGGGTGTTTTTGCTTCGGGTGGTCTATGTCCGTGAAGATTATGAAGTTCATTGTGTACTTTCTTTGTTTCTGGAAGTCTGTGAAGAGTATGAAGTTCATATGGTGGGGGGTCTGTGATCAGTATGAAGTTCAGATTGTGGGGTTTCTTTGTTTCAGGAGGTCTGTGAAGAGGATGAAGTTCAGATTGTGGGGTTTCTTTGTTTCCGGACGTCTGTGAAGAGTATGAAGTTCAGATTGTGGGGTTTCTTTGTTTCAGGAGGTCCGTGAAGAGTATGGCGTTCAGTTATGGGATTCCATTGTTTCAGGGGGTCAGTGAAGAGTATGAAGTTCTGTTGTGGGGTATCTTTGTTTCAGGAGGTCTGTGAAGAGGATGAAGTTCAGATTGTGGGGTTTCTTTGTTTCCGGACGTCTGTGAAGAGTATGAAGTTCAGATTGTGGGGTTTCTTTGTTTCAGGAGGTCCGTGAAGAGTATGGCGTTCAGTTATGGGATTCCATTGTTTCAGGGGGTCAGTGAAGAGTATGAAGTTCAGTTGTGGGGTTTCTTTGTTTCAGGGGGTCTGTGAAGAGTATGAAGTTCTGATTGTGGGGTTTCTTTTTTTCAGGATGTCTGTGAAGAGTATGAAGTTCAGTTTGTGGGGTATGTTTGTTTCAGGAGGTCTGTGAAGAGTACGAAGTTCAGTTGTGGGGTTTCTTTGTTTCAGGGGGTCAGTGAAGAGTATGAAGTTCAGATTCTGGGGTTTCGTTGTTTCCGGAGGTCTGTGAAGAGTATGAAGTTCAGATTGTGGGGTGTTTTTGCTTCGGGTGGTCTATGTCCGTGAAGATTATGAAGTTCATTGTGTACTTTCTTTGTTTCGGGAAGTCTGTGAAGAGTATGAAGTTCATATGGTGGGGGGTCGGTGATCAGTATGAAGTTCAGATTGTGGGGTTTCTTTGTTTCAGGAGGTCTGTGAAGAGGATGATGTTCAGATTGTGGGGTTTCTTTGTTTCCGGACGTCTGTGAAGAGTATGAAGTTCAGATTGTGGGGTTTCTTTGTTTCAGGAGGTCCGTGAAGAGTATGGCGTTCAGTTATGGGATTCCATTGTTTCAGGGGGTCAGTGAAGAGTATGAAGTTCTGTTTTGGGGTATCTTTGTTTCAGGAGGTCTGTGAAGAGTATGAAGTTCAGATTGTGGGGTTTCTTTGTTTACGGAGGTCCGTGAAGAATATGAAGTTCATTTCGTGGGGTTTTGTTTCGGGGGGTCTGTGATCAGTATGAAGTTCAGGTGCGGATTTTCTTTGTTTCAGGAGGTCTGTGAAGAGTATGAAGTTCAGTTTGTGGGGTTTCTTTGTTTGAGGAAGTCCCTGAAGTGTACGAAGTTCAGATTGTGAGGTTGTTTGTTTCCAGAGGCCTCTGAAGAGTATGAAGTTCAAATTGTGGGGTTTCTTTGTTTCGGGTGGTCTGTGAAGGGTATGAATTTCAGATTATGTGGTTTTGTTTGGGGGGTCTGTGATCAGTATGAAGTTCATATTGTGGGGGGTCTGTGCTTAGTATGACGTTCAGTTGTGGGGTTTCTTTGTTTCCGGACGTCTGTGAAGAGTACGAAGTTCAGATTGTGGGGCTTCTTTGTTTCAGGAGGTCCGTAAAGAGTATGGCGTTCAGTTATGGGGTATCATTGTTTCAGGGGGTATGTGATCAGTATGAAGTTCAGTTGTGGGGTTTCTTTGTTTCAGGGGGTATGTGAAGAGTATGAAGTTCATATTGTGGGGGGTCTGTGATCAGTATGAAGTTCAGCTTGTGGGGTTCCTATGTTTCAGGAGTTCTGTGAAGAGTATGAAGTTCAGTTGTAGGGTTTCTTTGTTTCAGGATGTCTGTGAAGAGGATGAACATCAGATTGTGGGGTTTCTTTGTTTCCGGACGTCTGTGAAGAGTATGAAGTTCAGATTCTGGGGTTTCTTTGTCTCAGGAGGTCCGTGAAGAGTATGGCGTTCAGTTACGGGGTTTCATTGTTTCAGGAGGTCCGTGAAGAATATGAAGTTCATTTCGTGGGGTTTTGTTTTAGGGGGGTCTGTGATCATTATGAAGTTCAGGTGCGTATTTTCTTTGTTTCAGGAGGTCTGTGAAGAGTATGAAGTTCAGATTGTGGGGTTGCTTTGTTTCAGGAAGTCCCTGAAGAGTATGAAGTTCAGATTGTGAGGTTGTTTGTTTCCAGAGGACCATGAAGGGTATGAAGTTCAAATTGTGGGGTTTCTTTGTTTCGGGGTGTCTGTGAAGGGTATGCATTTCAGATTATGGGGTTCTGTTTCGGGGGGTCTGTGATCAGTATGAAGTTCAGTTGTGGGGTTTATTTGTTTCAGAATGTCTGTGACGAGGATAAAGTTCAGGTTGTGGGGTTTCTTTGTTTCCGGATGTCTGTGAAGAGTATGAAGCTCAGATTGTGGGGTTTCTTTGTTTCAGGAGGTCCGTGAAGAGTATGGCGTTCAGTTATTGGGTATCATTGTTTCAGGGGGTATGTGAAGAGTATGAAGTTCTGTTGTGGGGTTTCTTTGTTTCAGGAGGTCAGTGAAGAGTATGAAGTTCAGATTGTGGGGTTTCTTTGTTTCATGATGTCTGTGAAGAGTATGAAGTTCAGATTGTCGGGTTTCTTTGTTTCACGAGGTCTGTGAAGACTATGAAGTTCAGATTGTGGAGTTTCTTTGTTTCAGGAAGTCTGTGAAGAGTATGAAGTTCATATTGTGGGAGGTCTGTGATCAGTATGAAGTTCAGATTGTGGGGTTTCTTTGTTTCGCGATGTCTGTGATCAGTATGAAGTTCAGATTGTGGGGTTTCTTTGTTTCTGGAGCTCTGTGAAGAGTATGAAGTTCTGATTGTAGGGTTTCTTTGTTTCAGGAGCTCTGTGAAGAGTTTGAAGTTCAGATTGTGGGGTGTTTTTGCGTCGGGTGGTCTATGTCCGTGAAGATTATGAAGTTCATTGTCGGGTTTCTTTGTTTCGGGGGGTCCGTGAAGAATGTGAAGTTCAGATTCTGGGGTTTCTTTGTTTCAGTGGGTCTGTGAAGGGTATGAAGTTCAGATTGTGGAGTTTCTTTGTTTCAGGAAGACAGTGAAGAGTATGAAGTTCATATTGTGGGTGGTCTGTGATCAGTATGAAGTTCAGCTTGTGGGGTTCCTATGTTTCAGGAAGTCTGTGAAGAGTATGAAGTTCAGTTGTAGGGTTTCTTTGTTTCAGGATGTCTGTGAAGAGGATGAACATCAGATTGTAGGGTTTCTTTGTTTCCGGACGTTTGTGAAGAGTATGAAGTTCAGATTCTGGGGTTTCTTTGTTTCAGGAGGTCCATGAAGAGTATGGCGTTCAGTTACGGGGTTTCATTGTTTCAGGAGGTCCATGAAGAATATGAAGTTCATTTCGTGGGGTTTTGTTTCAGGGGAGTCTGTGATCATTATGAAGTTCAGCTGCGTATTTTCTTTGTTTCAGGAGGTCTGTGAAGAGTATGAAGTTCAGATTGTGGGGTTGCTTTGTTTCAGGAAGTCCCTGAAGAGTATGAAGTTCAGATTGTGAGGTTGTTTGTTTCCAGAGGACCATGAAGGGTATGAAGTTCAAATTGTGGGGTTTCTTTGTTTCGGGGTGTCTGTGAAGGGTATGCATTTCAGATTATGGGGTTCTGTTTCGGGGGGTCTGTGATCAGTATGAAGTTCAGTTGTGGGGTTTATTTGTTTCAGAATGTCTGTGACGAGGATAAAGTTCAGGTTGTGGGGTTTCTTTGTTTCCGGATGTCTGTGAAGAGTATGAAGCTCAGATTGTGGGGTTTCTTTGTTTCAGGAGGTCCGTGAAGAGTATGGCGTTCAGTTATTGGGTATCATTGTTTCAGGGGGTATGTGAAGAGTATGAAGTTCTGTTGTGGGGTTTCTTTGTTTCAGGAGGTCAGTGAAGAGTATGAAGTTCAGATTGTGGGGTTTCTTTGTTTCATGATGTCTGTGAAGAGTATGAAGTTCAGATTGTCGGGTTTCTTTGTTTCACGAGGTCTGTGAAGACTATGAAGTTCAGATTGTGGAGTTTCTTTGTTTCAGGAAGTCTGTGAAGAGTATGAAGTTCATATTGTGGGAGGTCTGTGATCAGTATGAAGTTCAGATTGTGGGGTTTCTTTGTTTCGCGATGTCTGTGATCAGTATGAAGTTCAGATTGTGGGGTTTCTTTGTTTCTGGAGCTCTGTGAAGAGTATGAAGTTCTGATTGTAGGGTTTCTTTGTTTCAGGAGCTCTGTGAAGAGTTTGAAGTTCAGATTGTGGGGTGTTTTTGCGTCGGGTGGTCTATGTCCGTGAAGATTATGAAGTTCATTGTCGGGTTTCTTTGTTTCGGGGGGTCCGTGAAGAATGTGAAGTTCAGATTCTGGGGTTTCTTTGTTTCAGTGGGTCTGTGAAGGGTATGAAGTTCAGATTGTGGAGTTTCTTTGTTTCAGGAAGACAGTGAAGAGTATGAAGTTCATATTGTGGGTGGTCTGTGATCAGTATGAAGTTCAGCTTGTGGGGTTCCTATGTTTCAGGAAGTCTGTGAAGAGTATGAAGTTCAGTTGTAGGGTTTCTTTGTTTCAGGATGTCTGTGAAGAGGATGAACATCAGATTGTAGGGTTTCTTTGTTTCCGGACGTTTGTGAAGAGTATGAAGTTCAGATTCTGGGGTTTCTTTGTTTCAGGAGGTCCGTGAAGAGTATGGCGTTCAGTTACGGGGTTTCATTGTTTCAGGAGGTCCATGAAGAATATGAAGTTCATTTCGTGGGGTTTTGTTTCAGGGGAGTCTGTGATCATTATGAAGTTCAGCTGCGTATTTTCTTTGTTTCAGGAGGTCTGTGAAGAGTATGAAGTTCAGATTGTGGGGTTACTTTGTTTCAGGAAGTCCCTGAAGAGTATGAAGTTCAGATTGTGAGGTTGTTTGTTTCCAGAGGACTATGAAGAGTATGAAGTTCAAATTGTGGGGTTTCTTTGTTTCGGGGTGTCTGTGAAGGGTATGCATTTCAGATTATGGGGTTCTGTTTCGGGTGGTCTGTGATCAGTATGAAGTTCAGTTGTGGGGTTTATTTGTTTCAGAATGTCTGTGACGAAGATGAAGTTCAGGTTGTGGGGTTTCTTTGTTTCCGGACGTCTGTGAAGAGTATGAAGCTCAGATTGTGGGGTTTCTTTGTTTCAGGAGGTCCGTGAAGAGTATGGCGTTCAGTTATTGGGTATCATTGTTTCAGGGGGTATGTGAAGAGTATGAAGTTCAGTTGTGGGGTTTATTTGTTTCAGGATGTCTGTGACGAGGATGAAGTTCAGGTTGTGGGGTTTCTTTGTTTCCGTACGTCTGTGAAGAGTATGAAGTTCAGATTGTGGGGTTTCTTTGTTTCAGGAGGTCTGTGAAGAGTATGGCGTTCAGTTATTGGATATCATTGTTTCAGGGGGTATGTGAAGAGTATGAAGTTCTGTTGTGGGGTTTCTTTGTTTCAGGAGGTCAGTGAAGAGTATGAAGTTCAGATTGTGGGGTTTCTTTGTTTCACGATGTCTGTGAAGAGTATGAAGTTCAGTTTGTGGGGTATGTTTGTTTCAGGAGGTCTGTGAAGGGTACGAAGTTCAGTTGTGGGGTTTCTTTGTTTCAGGAGGTCTGTGAAGAGTATGAAGATCTTATTGTGGGGTTTCTTTGTTTCCGGACGTCTGTGAAGAGTATGAAGTTCAGTTATGGGGTTCCATTGTTTCCGGGGGTCAGTGAAGAGTATGAAGTTCTGTTGTGGGGTATCTTTGTTTCAGGAGGTCTGAGAAGAGTATGAAGTTCAGATTGTTAGGTTTCATTGCTTACGGAGGTCCGTGAAGAATATGAAGTTCATTTCGTGGGGTTTTGTTTCGGGGGGTCTGTGATCAGTATGAAGTTCAGGTGCAGGTTTTCTTTGTTTCAGTAGGTCTGTGAAGAGTATGAAGTTCAGTTTGTGGGGTTTCTTTGTTTGAGGAAGTCCCTGAAGAGTACGAAGTTCAGATTGTGAGGTTGTTTGTTTCCAGAGGCCTCTGAAGAGTATGAAGTTCAAATTGTGGGGTTTCTTTGTTTCGGGTGGTCTGTGAAGGGTATGAATTTCAGATTATGTGGTTTTGTTTGGGGGGTCTGTGATCAGTATGAAGTTCATATTGTGGGGGGTCTGTGCTTAGTATGACGTTCAGTTGTGGGGTTTCTTTGTTTCCGGACGTCTGTGAAGAGTACGAAGTTCAGATTGTGGGGCTTCTTTGTTTCAGGAGGTCCGTAAAGAGTATGGCGTTCAGTTATGGGGTATCATTGTTTCAGGGGGTATGTGATCAGTATGAAGTTCAGTTGTGGGGTTTCTTTGTTTCAGGGGGTATGTGAAGAGTATGAAGTTCATATTGTGGGGGGTCTGTGATCAGTATGAAGTTCAGCTTGTGGGGTTCCTATGTTTCAGGAGTTCTGTGAAGAGTATGAAGTTCAGTTGTAGGGTTTCTTTGTTTCAGGATGTCTGTGAAGAGGATGAACATCAGATTGTGGGGTTTCTTTGTTTCCGGACGTCTGTGAAGAGTATGAAGTTCAGATTCTGGGGTTTCTTTGTCTCAGGAGGTCCGTGAAGAGTATGGCGTTCAGTTACGGGGTTTCATTGTTTCAGGAGGTCCGTGAAGAATATGAAGTTCATTTCGTGGGGTTTTGTTTTAGGGGGGTCTGTGATCATTATGAAGTTCAGGTGCGTATTTTCTTTGTTTCAGGAGGTCTGTGAAGAGTATGAAGTTCAGATTGTGGGGTTGCTTTGTTTCAGGAAGTCCCTGAAGAGTATGAAGTTCAGATTGTGAGGTTGTTTGTTTCCAGAGGACCATGAAGGGTATGAAGTTCAAATTGTGGGGTTTCTTTGTTTCGGGGTGTCTGTGAAGGGTATGCATTTCAGATTATGGGGTTCTGTTTCGGGGGGTCTGTGATCAGTATGAAGTTCAGTTGTGGGGTTTATTTGTTTCAGAATGTCTGTGACGAGGATAAAGTTCAGGTTGTGGGGTTTCTTTGTTTCCGGATGTCTGTGAAGAGTATGAAGCTCAGATTGTGGGGTTTCTTTGTTTCAGGAGGTCCGTGAAGAGTATGGCGTTCAGTTATTGGGTATCATTGTTTCAGGGGGTATGTGAAGAGTATGAAGTTCTGTTGTGGGGTTTCTTTGTTTCAGGAGGTCAGTGAAGAGTATGAAGTTCAGATTGTGGGGTTTCTTTGTTTCATGATGTCTGTGAAGAGTATGAAGTTCAGATTGTCGGGTTTCTTTGTTTCACGAGGTCTGTGAAGACTATGAAGTTCAGATTGTGGAGTTTCTTTGTTTCAGGAAGTCTGTGAAGAGTATGAAGTTCATATTGTGGGAGGTCTGTGATCAGTATGAAGTTCAGATTGTGGGGTTTCTTTGTTTCGCGATGTCTGTGATCAGTATGAAGTTCAGATTGTGGGGTTTCTTTGTTTCTGGAGCTCTGTGAAGAGTATGAAGTTCTGATTGTAGGGTTTCTTTGTTTCAGGAGCTCTGTGAAGAGTTTGAAGTTCAGATTGTGGGGTGTTTTTGCGTCGGGTGGTCTATGTCCGTGAAGATTATGAAGTTCATTGTCGGGTTTCTTTGTTTCGGGGGGTCCGTGAAGAATGTGAAGTTCAGATTCTGGGGTTTCTTTGTTTCAGTGGGTCTGTGAAGGGTATGAAGTTCAGATTGTGGAGTTTCTTTGTTTCAGGAAGACAGTGAAGAGTATGAAGTTCATATTGTGGGTGGTCTGTGATCAGTATGAAGTTCAGCTTGTGGGGTTCCTATGTTTCAGGAAGTCTGTGAAGAGTATGAAGTTCAGTTGTAGGGTTTCTTTGTTTCAGGATGTCTGTGAAGAGGATGAACATCAGATTGTAGGGTTTCTTTGTTTCCGGACGTTTGTGAAGAGTATGAAGTTCAGATTCTGGGGTTTCTTTGTTTCAGGAGGTCCGTGAAGAGTATGGCGTTCAGTTACGGGGTTTCATTGTTTCAGGAGGTCCATGAAGAATATGAAGTTCATTTCGTGGGGTTTTGTTTCAGGGGAGTCTGTGATCATTATGAAGTTCAGCTGCGTATTTTCTTTGTTTCAGGAGGTCTGTGAAGAGTATGAAGTTCAGATTGTGGGGTTGCTTTGTTTCAGGAAGTCCCTGAAGAGTATGAAGTTCAGATTGTGAGGTTGTTTGTTTCCAGAGGACCATGAAGGGTATGAAGTTCAAATTGTGGGGTTTCTTTGTTTCGGGGTGTCTGTGAAGGGTATGCATTTCAGATTATGGGGTTCTGTTTCGGGGGGTCTGTGATCAGTATGAAGTTCAGTTGTGGGGTTTATTTGTTTCAGAATGTCTGTGACGAGGATAAAGTTCAGGTTGTGGGGTTTCTTTGTTTCCGGATGTCTGTGAAGAGTATGAAGCTCAGATTGTGGGGTTTCTTTGTTTCAGGAGGTCCGTGAAGAGTATGGCGTTCAGTTATTGGGTATCATTGTTTCAGGGGGTATGTGAAGAGTATGAAGTTCTGTTGTGGGGTTTCTTTGTTTCAGGAGGTCAGTGAAGAGTATGAAGTTCAGATTGTGGGGTTTCTTTGTTTCATGATGTCTGTGAAGAGTATGAAGTTCAGATTGTCGGGTTTCTTTGTTTCACGAGGTCTGTGAAGACTATGAAGTTCAGATTGTGGAGTTTCTTTGTTTCAGGAAGTCTGTGAAGAGTATGAAGTTCATATTGTGGGAGGTCTGTGATCAGTATGAAGTTCAGATTGTGGGGTTTCTTTGTTTCGCGATGTCTGTGATCAGTATGAAGTTCAGATTGTGGGGTTTCTTTGTTTCTGGAGCTCTGTGAAGAGTATGAAGTTCTGATTGTAGGGTTTCTTTGTTTCAGGAGCTCTGTGAAGAGTTTGAAGTTCAGATTGTGGGGTGTTTTTGCGTCGGGTGGTCTATGTCCGTGAAGATTATGAAGTTCATTGTCGGGTTTCTTTGTTTCGGGGGGTCCGTGAAGAATGTGAAGTTCAGATTCTGGGGTTTCTTTGTTTCAGTGGGTCTGTGAAGGGTATGAAGTTCAGATTGTGGAGTTTCTTTGTTTCAGGAAGACAGTGAAGAGTATGAAGTTCATATTGTGGGTGGTCTGTGATCAGTATGAAGTTCAGCTTGTGGGGTTCCTATGTTTCAGGAAGTCTGTGAAGAGTATGAAGTTCAGTTGTAGGGTTTCTTTGTTTCAGGATGTCTGTGAAGAGGATGAACATCAGATTGTAGGGTTTCTTTGTTTCCGGACGTTTGTGAAGAGTATGAAGTTCAGATTCTGGGGTTTCTTTGTTTCAGGAGGTCCGTGAAGAGTATGGCGTTCAGTTACGGGGTTTCATTGTTTCAGGAGGTCCATGAAGAATATGAAGTTCATTTCGTGGGGTTTTGTTTCAGGGGAGTCTGTGATCATTATGAAGTTCAGCTGCGTATTTTCTTTGTTTCAGGAGGTCTGTGAAGAGTATGAAGTTCAGATTGTGGGGTTACTTTGTTTCAGGAAGTCCCTGAAGAGTATGAAGTTCAGATTGTGAGGTTGTTTGTTTCCAGAGGACTATGAAGAGTATGAAGTTCAAATTGTGGGGTTTCTTTGTTTCGGGGTGTCTGTGAAGGGTATGCATTTCAGATTATGGGGTTCTGTTTCGGGTGGTCTGTGATCAGTATGAAGTTCAGTTGTGGGGTTTATTTGTTTCAGAATGTCTGTGACGAAGATGAAGTTCAGGTTGTGGGGTTTCTTTGTTTCCGGACGTCTGTGAAGAGTATGAAGCTCAGATTGTGGGGTTTCTTTGTTTCAGGAGGTCCGTGAAGAGTATGGCGTTCAGTTATTGGGTATCATTGTTTCAGGGGGTATGTGAAGAGTATGAAGTTCTGTTGTGGGGTTTCTTTGTTTCACGGTGTCTGTGAAGAGTATGAAGTTCAGATTGTCGGGTTTCTTTCTTTCAGGAGGTCAGTGAAGAGTATGAAGTTCAGATTGTGGGGTTTCTTTGTTTCATGATGTCTGTGAAGAGTATGAAGTTCAGTTGTGGGGTTTCTTTGTTTCAGGGGGTCTGTGAAGAGTATGAAGTTCTGATTGTGGGGTTTCTTTGTTTCAGGATGTCTGTGAAGAGTATGAAGTTCAGTTTGTCAGGTATGTTTGTTTCAGGAGGTCTGTGAAGAGTACGAAGTTCAGTTGTGGGGTTTCTTTGTTTCAGGGGGTCTGTGAAGAGTATGAAGTTCAGATTCTGGGGTTTCGTTGTTTCCGGAGGTCTGTGAAGAGTATGAAGTTCAGATTGTGGGGTGTTTTTGCTTCGGGTGGTCTATGTCCGTGAAGATTATGAAGTTCATTGTGTACTTTCTTTGTTTCTGGAAGTCTGTGAAGAGTATGAAGTTCATATGGTGGGGGGTCTGTGATCAGTATGAAGTTCAGATTGTGGGGTTTCTTTGTTTCAGGAGGTCTGTGAAGAGGATGAAGTTCAGATTGTGGGGTTTCTTTGTTTCCGGACGTCTGTGAAGAGTATGAAGTTCAGATTGTGGGGTTTCTTTGTTTCAGGAGGTCCGTGAAGAGTATGGCGTTCAGTTATGGGATTCCATTGTTTCAGGGGGTCAGTGAAGAGTATGAAGTTCTGTTGTGGGGTATCTTTGTTTCAGGAGGTCTGTGAAGAGGATGAAGTTCAGATTGTGGGGTTTCTTTGTTTCCGGACGTCTGTGAAGAGTATGAAGTTCAGATTGTGGGGTTTCTTTGTTTCAGGAGGTCCGTGAAGAGTATGGCGTTCAGTTATGGGATTCCATTGTTTCAGGGGGTCAGTGAAGAGTATGAAGTTCAGTTGTGGGGTTTCTTTGTTTCAGGGGGTCTGTGAAGAGTATGAAGTTCTGATTGTGGGGTTTCTTTTTTTCAGGATGTCTGTGAAGAGTATGAAGTTCAGTTTGTGGGGTATGTTTGTTTCAGGAGGTCTGTGAAGAGTACGAAGTTCAGTTGTGGGGTTTCTTTGTTTCAGGGGGTCAGTGAAGAGTATGAAGTTCAGATTCTGGGGTTTCGTTGTTTCCGGAGGTCTGTGAAGAGTATGAAGTTCAGATTGTGGGGTGTTTTTGCTTCGGGTGGTCTATGTCCGTGAAGATTATGAAGTTCATTGTGTACTTTCTTTGTTTCGGGAAGTCTGTGAAGAGTATGAAGTTCATATGGTGGGGGGTCGGTGATCAGTATGAAGTTCAGATTGTGGGGTTTCTTTGTTTCAGGAGGTCTGTGAAGAGGATGATGTTCAGATTGTGGGGTTTCTTTGTTTCCGGACGTCTGTGAAGAGTATGAAGTTCAGATTGTGGGGTTTCTTTGTTTCAGGAGGTCCGTGAAGAGTATGGCGTTCAGTTATGGGATTCCATTGTTTCAGGGGGTCAGTGAAGAGTATGAAGTTCTGTTTTGGGGTATCTTTGTTTCAGGAGGTCTGTGAAGAGTATGAAGTTCAGATTGTGGGGTTTCTTTGTTTACGGAGGTCCGTGAAGAATATGAAGTTCATTTCGTGGGGTTTTGTTTCGGGGGGTCTGTGATCAGTATGAAGTTCAGGTGCGGATTTTCTTTGTTTCAGGAGGTCTGTGAAGAGTATGAAGTTCAGTTTGTGGGGTTTCTTTGTTTGAGGAAGTCCCTGAAGTGTACGAAGTTCAGATTGTGAGGTTGTTTGTTTCCAGAGGCCTCTGAAGAGTATGAAGTTCAAATTGTGGGGTTTCTTTGTTTCGGGTGGTCTGTGAAGGGTATGAATTTCAGATTATGTGGTTTTGTTTGGGGGGTCTGTGATCAGTATGAAGTTCATATTGTGGGGGGTCTGTGCTTAGTATGACGTTCAGTTGTGGGGTTTCTTTGTTTCCGGACGTCTGTGAAGAGTACGAAGTTCAGATTGTGGGGCTTCTTTGTTTCAGGAGGTCCGTAAAGAGTATGGCGTTCAGTTATGGGGTATCATTGTTTCAGGGGGTATGTGATCAGTATGAAGTTCAGTTGTGGGGTTTCTTTGTTTCAGGGGGTATGTGAAGAGTATGAAGTTCATATTGTGGGGGGTCTGTGATCAGTATGAAGTTCAGCTTGTGGGGTTCCTATGTTTCAGGAGTTCTGTGAAGAGTATGAAGTTCAGTTGTAGGGTTTCTTTGTTTCAGGATGTCTGTGAAGAGGATGAACATCAGATTGTGGGGTTTCTTTGTTTCCGGACGTCTGTGAAGAGTATGAAGTTCAGATTCTGGGGTTTCTTTGTCTCAGGAGGTCCGTGAAGAGTATGGCGTTCAGTTACGGGGTTTCATTGTTTCAGGAGGTCCGTGAAGAATATGAAGTTCATTTCGTGGGGTTTTGTTTTAGGGGGGTCTGTGATCATTATGAAGTTCAGGTGCGTATTTTCTTTGTTTCAGGAGGTCTGTGAAGAGTATGAAGTTCAGATTGTGGGGTTGCTTTGTTTCAGGAAGTCCCTGAAGAGTATGAAGTTCAGATTGTGAGGTTGTTTGTTTCCAGAGGACCATGAAGGGTATGAAGTTCAAATTGTGGGGTTTCTTTGTTTCGGGGTGTCTGTGAAGGGTATGCATTTCAGATTATGGGGTTCTGTTTCGGGGGGTCTGTGATCAGTATGAAGTTCAGTTGTGGGGTTTATTTGTTTCAGAATGTCTGTGACGAGGATGAAGTTCAGGTTGTGGGGTTTCTTTGTTTCCGGATGTCTGTGAAGAGTATGAAGCACAGATTGTGGGGTTTCTTTGTTTCAGGAGGTCCGTGAAGAGTATGGCGTTCAGTTATTGGGTATCATTGTTTCAGGGGGTATGTGAAGAGTATGAAGTTCTGTTGTGGGGTTTCTTTGTTTCAGGAGGTCAGTGAAGAGTATGAAGTTCAGATTGTCGGGTTTCTTTGTTTCAGGAGGTCAGTGAAGCGTATGAAGTTCAGATTGTGGGGTTTCTTTGTTTCACGATGTCTGTGAAGAGTATGAAGTTCAGTTGTGGGGTTTCTTTGTTTCAGGGGGTCTGTGAAGAGTATGAAGTTATGATTGTGGGGTTTCTTTGTTTCAGGATGTCTGTGAAGAGTATGAAGTTCAGTTTGTGGGGTATGTTTGTTTCAGGACGTCTGTGAAGAGTACGAATTTCAGTTGTGGTGTTTCGTTGTTTCCGGAGGTCTGTGAAGAGTATGAAGTTCAGATTGTGGGGTGTTTTTGCTTCGGGTGGTCTATGTCCGTGAAGATTATGAAGTTCATTGTGTACTTTCTTTGTTTCAGGAAGTCTGTGAAGAGTATGAAGTTCATATGGTGGGGGGTCTGTGATCAGTATGACGTTTAGATTGTGGGGTTTCTTTGTTTCAGGAGGTCTGTGAAGAGGATGAAGTTCAGATTGTGGGGTTTCTTTGTTTCCGGACGTCTGTGAAGAGTATGAAGTTCAGATTGTGGGGTTTCTTTGTTTCAGGAGGTCAGTGAAGAGTATGAAGTTCAGATTGTGGGGTTTCTTTGTTTCACGATGTCTGTGAAGAGTATGAAGTTCAGATTGTCGGGTTTCTTTGTTTCAGGAGGTCAGTGAAGCGTATGAAGTTCAGATTGTGGGGTTTCTTTGTTTCACGATGTCTGTGAAGAGTATGAAGTTCAGTTGTGGGGTTTCTTTGTTTCAGGGGGTCTGTGAAGAGTATGAAGTAATGATTGTGGGGTTTCTTTGTTTCAGGATGTCTGTGAAGAGTATGAAGTTCAGTTTGTGGGGTATGTTTGTTTCAGGACGTCTGTGAAGAGTACGAATTTCAGTTGTGGTGTTTCGTTGTTTCCGGAGGTCTGTGAAGAGTATGAAGTTCAGATTGTGGGGTGTTTTTGCTTCGGGTGGTCTATGTCCGTGAAGATTATGAAGTTCATTGTGTACTTTCTTTGTTTCAGGAAGTCTGTGAAGAGTAGGAAGTTCATATGGTGGGGGGTCTGTGATCAGTATGAAGTTCAGATTGTGGGGTTTCTTTGTTTCAGGAGGTCTGTGAAGAGGATGAAGTTCAGATTGTGGGGTTTCTTTGTTTACGGAGGTCCGTGAAGAATATGAAGTTCATTTCGTGGGGTTTTGTTTCGGGGGGTCTGTGATCAGTATGAAGTTCAGGTGCGGATTTTCTTTGTTTCAGGAGGTCTGTGAAGAGTATGAAGTTCAGTTTGTGGGGTTTCTTTGTTTGAGGAAGTCCCTGAAGTGTACGAAGTTCAGATTGTGAGGTTGTTTGTTTCCAGAGGCCTCTGAAGAGTATGAAGATCAAATTGTGGGGTTTCTTTGTTTCGGGGGGTCTGTGAAGGGTATGAATTTCAGATTATGTGGTTTTGTTTGGGGGGTCTGTGATCAGTATGAAGTTCATATTGTGGGGGGTCTGTGCTTAGTATGACGTTCAGTTGTGGGGTTTCTTTGTTTCCGGACGTCTGTGAAGAGTATGAAGTTCAGATTGTGGGGCTTCTTTGTTTCAGGAGGTCCGTAAAGAGTATGGCGTTCAGTTATGGGGTAGCATTGTTTCAGGGGGTATGTGATCAGTATGAAGTTCAGTTGTGGGGTTTCTTTGTTTCAGGATGTCTGTGACGAGGATGAAGATCAGATTGTGGGGTTTCTTTGTTTACGGACGTCTGTGAAGAGTATGAAGTTCAGATTGTGGGTTTCTTTTATTCAGGAGGTCCGTGAAGAGTATGGCGTTTAGTTATGTGGTATCATTGTTTCAGGGGGTATGTGAAGAGTATGAAGTTCATATTGTGGGGGGTCTGTGATCAGTATGAAGTTCAGCTTGTGGGGTTCCTATGTTTCAGGAGGTCTGTGAAGAGTATGAAGTTCAGTTGTAGGGTTTCTTTGTTTCAGGATGTCTGTGAAGAGGATGAACATCAGATTGTGGGGTTTCTTTGTTTCCGGACGTCTGTGAAGAGTATGAAGTTCAGATTCTGGGGTTTCTTTGTCTCAGGAGGTCCGTGAAGAGTATGGCGTTCAGTTACGGGGTTTCATTGTTTCAGGAGGTCCGTGAAGAATATGAAGTTCATTTCGTGGGGTTTTGTTTTAGGGGGGTCTGTGATCATTATGAAGTTCAGGTGCGTATTTTCTTTGTTTCAGGAGGTCTGTGAAGAGTATGAAGTTCAGATTGTGGGGTTGCTTTGTTTCAGGAAGTCCCTGAAGAGTATGAAGTTCAGATTGTGAGGTTGTTTGTTTCCAGAGGACCATGAAGGGTATGAAGTTCAAATTGTGGGGTTTCTTTGTTTCGGGGTTTCTTTGTTTCGGCCTGTCTGTGAAGGGTATGCATTTCAGATTATGGGGTTCTGTTTCGGGGGGTCTGTGATCAGTATGAAGTTCAGTTGTGGGGTTTATTTGTTTCAGAATGTCTGTGACGAGGATGAAGTTCAGGTTGTGGGGTTTCTTTGTTTCCGGATGTCTGTGAAGAGTATGAAGCTCAGATTGTGGGGTTTCTTTGTTTCAGGAGGTCCGTGAAGAGTATGGCATTCAGTTATTGGGTATCATTGTTTCAGGGGGTATGTGAAGAGTATGAAGTTCTGTTGTGGGGTTTCTTTGTTTCAGGAGGTCAGTGAAGAGTATGAAGTTCAGATTGTGGGGTTTCTTTGTTTCATGATGTCTGTGAAGAGTATGAAGTTCAGATTGTCGGGTTTCTTTGTTTCGGGGGGTCCGTGAAGAATGTGAAGTTCAGATTGTGGGGTTTCTTTGTTTCAGGGGGTCTGTGAAGGGTATGAAGTTCAGATTGTGGGGTTTCTTTGTTTCACGAGGTCTGTGAAGACTATGAAGTTCAGATTGTGGAGTTTCTTTGTTTCAGGAAGTCTGTGAAGAGTATGAAGTTCATATTGTGGGAGGTCTGTGATCAGTATGAAGTTCAGATTGTGGGGTTTCTTTGTTTCGCGATGTCTGTGATCAGTATGAAGTTCAGATTGTGGGGTTTCTTTGTTTCTGGAGCTCTGTGAAGAGTATGAAGTTCTGATTGTAGGGTTTCTTTGTTTCAGGAGCTCTGTGAAGAGTTTGAAGTTCAGATTGTGGGGTGTTTTTGCGTCGGGTGGTCTATGTCCGTGAAGATTATGAAGTTCATTGTCGGGTTTCTTTGTTTCGGGGGGTCCGTGAAGAATGTGAAGTTCAGATTCTGGGGTTTCTTTGTTTCAGTGGGTCTGTGAAGGGTATGAAGTTCAGATTGTGGAGTTTCTTTGTTTCAGGAAGACCGTGAAGAGTATGAAGTTCATATTGTGGGTGGTCTGTGATCAGTATGAAGTTCAGCTTGTGGGGTTCCTATGTTTCAGGAGTTCTGTGAAGAGTATGAAGTTCAGTTGTAGGGTTTCTTTGTTTCAGGATGTCTGTGAAGAGGATGAACATCAGATTGTGGGGTTTCTTTGTTTCCGGACGTCTGTGAAGAGTATGAAGTTCAGATTCTGGGGTTTCTTTGTCTCAGGAGGTCCGTGAAGAGTATGGCGTTCAGTTACGGGGTTTCATTGTTTCAGGAGGTCCGTGAAGAATATGAAGTTCATTTCGTGGGGTTTTGTTTTAGGGGGGTCTGTGATCATTATGAAGTTCAGGTGCGTATTTTCTTTGTTTCAGGAGGTCTGTGAAGAGTATGAAGTTCAGATTGTGGGGTTGCTTTGTTTCAGGAAGTCCCTGAAGAGTATGAAGTTCAGATTGTGAGGTTGTTTGTTTCCAGAGGACCATGAAGGGTATGAAGTTCAAATTGTGGGGTTTCTTTGTTTCGGGGTGTCTGTGAAGGGTATGCATTTCAGATTATGGGGTTCTGTTTCGGGGGGTCTGTGATCAGTATGAAGTTCAGTTGTGGGGTTTATTTGTTTCAGAATGTCTGTGACGAGGATGAAGTTCAGGTTGTGGGGTTTCTTTGTTTCCGGATGTCTGTGAAGAGTATGAAGCACAGATTGTGGGGTTTCTTTGTTTCAGGAGGTCCGTGAAGAGTATGGCGTTCAGTTATTGGGTATCATTGTTTCAGGGGGTATGTGAAGAGTATGAAGTTCTGTTGTGGGGTTTCTTTGTTTCAGGAGGTCAGTGAAGAGTATGAAGTTCAGATTGTGGGGTTTCTTTGTTTCACGATGTCTGTGAAGAGTATGAAGTTCAGATTGTCGGGTTTCTTTGTTTCAGGAGGTCAGTGAAGCGTATGAAGTTCAGATTGTGGGGTTTCTTTGTTTCACGATGTCTGTGAAGAGTATGAAGTTCAGTTGTGGGGTTTCTTTGTTTCAGGGGGTCTGTGAAGAGTATGAAGTTATGATTGTGGGGTTTCTTTGTTTCAGGATGTCTGTGAAGAGTATGAAGTTCAGTTTGTGGGGTATGTTTGTTTCAGGACGTCTGTGAAGAGTACGAATTTCAGTTGTGGTGTTTCGTTGTTTCCGGAGGTCTGTGAAGAGTATGAAGTTCAGATTGTGGGGTGTTTTTGCTTCGGGTGGTCTATGTCCGTGAAGATTATGAAGTTCATTGTGTACTTTCTTTGTTTCAGGAAGTCTGTGAAGAGTATGAAGTTCATATGGTGGGGGGTCTGTGATCAGTATGACGTTTAGATTGTGGGGTTTCTTTGTTTCAGGAGGTCTGTGAAGAGGATGAAGTTCAGATTGTGGGGTTTCTTTGTTTCCGGACGTCTGTGAAGAGTATGAAGTTCAGATTGTGGGGTTTCTTTGTTTCAGGAGGTCAGTGAAGAGTATGAAGTTCAGATTGTGGGGTTTCTTTGTTTCACGATGTCTGTGAAGAGTATGAAGTTCAGATTGTCGGGTTTCTTTGTTTCAGGAGGTCAGTGAAGCGTATGAAGTTCAGATTGTGGGGTTTCTTTGTTTCACGATGTCTGTGAAGAGTATGAAGTTCAGTTGTGGGGTTTCTTTGTTTCAGGGGGTCTGTGAAGAGTATGAAGTAATGATTGTGGGGTTTCTTTGTTTCAGGATGTCTGTGAAGAGTATGAAGTTCAGTTTGTGGGGTATGTTTGTTTCAGGACGTCTGTGAAGAGTACGAATTTCAGTTGTGGTGTTTCGTTGTTTCCGGAGGTCTGTGAAGAGTATGAAGTTCAGATTGTGGGGTGTTTTTGCTTCGGGTGGTCTATGTCCGTGAAGATTATGAAGTTCATTGTGTACTTTCTTTGTTTCAGGAAGTCTGTGAAGAGTATGAAGTTCATATGGTGGGGGGTCTGTGATCAGTATGAAGTTCAGATTGTGGGGTTTCTTTGTTTCAGGAGGTCTGTGAAGAGTATGAAGTTCAGTTTGTGGGGTTTCTTTGTTTGAGGAAGTCCCTGAAGTGTACGAAGTTCAGATTGTGAGGTTGTTTGTTTCCAGAGGCCTCTGAAGAGTATGAAGATCAAATTGTGGGGTTTCTTTGTTTCGGGGGGTCTGTGAAGGGTATGAATTTCAGATTATGTGGTTTTGTTTGGGGGGTCTGTGATCAGTATGAAGTTCATATTGTGGGGGGTCTGTGCTTAGTATGACGTTCAGTTGTGGGGTTTCTTTGTTTCCGGACGTCTGTGAAGAGTATGAAGTTCAGATTGTGGGGCTTCTTTGTTTCAGGAGGTCCGTAAAGAGTATGGCGTTCAGTTATGGGGTAGCATTGTTTCAGGGGGTATGTGATCAGTATGAAGTTCAGTTGTGGGGTTTCTTTGTTTCAGGATGTCTGTGACGAGGATGAAGATCAGATTGTGGGGTTTCTTTGTTTACGGACGTCTGTGAAGAGTATGAAGTTCAGATTGTGGGTTTCTTTTATTCAGGAGGTCCGTGAAGAGTATGGCGTTTAGTTATGTGGTATCATTGTTTCAGGGGGTATGTGAAGAGTATGAAGTTCATATTGTGGGGGGTCTGTGATCAGTATGAAGTTCAGCTTGTGGGGTTCCTATGTTTCAGGAGGTCTGTGAAGAGTATGAAGTTCAGTTGTAGGGTTTCTTTGTTTCAGGATGTCTGTGAAGAGGATGAACATCAGATTGTGGGGTTTCTTTGTTTCCGGACGTCTGTGAAGAGTATGAAGTTCAGATTCTGGGGTTTCTTTGTCTCAGGAGGTCCGTGAAGAGTATGGCGTTCAGTTACGGGGTTTCATTGTTTCAGGAGGTCCGTGAAGAATATGAAGTTCATTTCGTGGGGTTTTGTTTTAGGGGGGTCTGTGATCATTATGAAGTTCAGGTGCGTATTTTCTTTGTTTCAGGAGGTCTGTGAAGAGTATGAAGTTCAGATTGTGGGGTTGCTTTGTTTCAGGAAGTCCCTGAAGAGTATGAAGTTCAGATTGTGAGGTTGTTTGTTTCCAGAGGACCATGAAGGGTATGAAGTTCAAATTGTGGGGTTTCTTTGTTTCGGGGTTTCTTTGTTTCGGCCTGTCTGTGAAGGGTATGCATTTCAGATTATGGGGTTCTGTTTCGGGGGGTCTGTGATCAGTATGAAGTTCAGTTGTGGGGTTTATTTGTTTCAGAATGTCTGTGACGAGGATGAAGTTCAGGTTGTGGGGTTTCTTTGTTTCCGGAAGTCTGTGAATAGTATGAAGCTCAGATTGTGGGGTTTCTTTGTTTCAGGAGGTCCGTGAAGAGTATGGCATTCAGTTATTGGGTATCATTGTTTCAGGGGGTATGTGAAGAGTATGAAGTTCTGTTGTGGGGTTTCTTTGTTTCAGGAGGTCAGTGAAGAGTATGAAGTTCAGATTGTGGGGTTTCTTTGTTTCATGATGTCTGTGAAGAGTATGAAGTTCAGATTGTCGGGTTTCTTTGTTTCGGGGGGTCCGTGAAGAATGTGAAGTTCAGATTGTGGGGTTTCTTTGTTTCAGGGGGTCTGTGAAGGGTATGAAGTTCAGATTGTGGGGTTTCTTTGTTTCACGAGGTCTGTGAAGACTATGAAGTTCAGATTGTGGAGTTTCTTTGTTTCAGGAAGTCTGTGAAGAGTATGAAGTTCATATTGTGGGAGGTCTGTGATCAGTATGAAGTTCAGATTGTGGGGTTTCTTTGTTTCGCGATGTCTGTGATCAGTATGAAGTTCAGATTGTGGGGTTTCTTTGTTTCTGGAGCTCTGTGAAGAGTATGAAGTTCTGATTGTAGGGTTTCTTTGTTTCAGGAGCTCTGTGAAGAGTTTGAAGTTCAGATTGTGGGGTGTTTTTGCGTCGGGTGGTCTATGTCCGTGAAGATTATGAAGTTCATTGTCGGGTTTCTTTGTTTCGGGGGGTCCGTGAAGAATGTGAAGTTCAGATTCTGGGGTTTCTTTGTTTCAGTGGGTCTGTGAAGGGTATGAAGTTCAGATTGTGGAGTTTCTTTGTTTCAGGAAGACCGTGAAGAGTATGAAGTTCATATTGTGGGTGGTCTGTGATCAGTATGAAGTTCAGCTTGTGGGGTTCCTATGTTTCAGGAAGTCTGTGAAGAGTATGAAGTTCAGTTGTAGGGTTTCTTTGTTTCAGGATGTCTGTGAAGAGGATGAACATCAGATTGTAGGGTTTCTTTGTTTCCGGACGTCTGTGAAGAGTATGAAGTTCAGATTCTGGGGTTTCTTTGTTTCAGGAGGTCCGTGAAGAGTATGGCGTTCAGTTACGGGGTTTCATTGTTTCAGGAGGTCCATGAAGAATATGAAGTTCATTTCGTGGGGTTTTGTTTCAGGGGAGTCTGTGATCATTATGAAGTTCAGCTGCGTATTTTCTTTGTTTCAGGAGGTCTGTGAAGAGTATGAAGTTCAGATTGTGGGGTTACTTTGTTTCAGGAAGTCCCTGAAGAGTATGCAGTTCAGATTGTGAGGTTGTTTGTTTCCAGAGGACTATGAAGAGTATGAAGTTCAAATTGTGGGGTTTCTTTGTTTCGGGGTGTCTGTGAAGGGTATGCATTTCAGATTATGGGGTTCTGTTTCGGGTGGTCTGTGATCAGTATGAAGTTCAGTTGTGGGGTTTATTTGTTTCAGAATGTCTGTGACGAAGATGAAGTTCAGGTTGTGGGGTTTCTTTGTTTCCGGACGTCTGTGAAGAGTATGAAGCTCAGATTGTGGGGTTTCTTTGTTTCAGGAGGTCCGTGAAGAGTATGGCGTTCAGTTATTGGGTATCATTGTTTCAGGGGGTATGTGAAGAGTATGAAGTTCTGTTGTGGGGTTTCTTTGTTTCACGGTGTCTGTGAAGAGTATGAAGTTCAGATTGTCGGGTTTCTTTCTTTCAGGAGGTCAGTGAAGAGTATGAAGTTCAGATTGTGGGGTTTCTTTGTTTCATGATGTCTGTGAAGAGTATGAAGTTCAGTTGTGGGGTTTCTTTGTTTCAGGGGGTCTGTGAAGAGTATGAAGTTCTGATTGTGGGGTTTCTTTGTTTCAGGATGTCTGTGAAGAGTATGAAGTTCAGTTTGTCAGGTATGTTTGTTTCAGGAGGTCTGTGAAGAGTACGAAGTTCAGTTGTGGCGTTTCTTTGTTTCAGGGGGTCTGTGAAGAGTATGAAGTTCAGATTCTGGGGTTTCGTTGTTTCCGGAGGTCTGTGAAGAGTATGAAGTTCAGATTGTGGGGTGTTTTTGCTTCGGGTGGTCTATGTCCGTGAAGATTATGAAGTTCATTGTGTACTTTCTTTGTTTCTGGAAGTCTGTGAAGAGTATGAAGTTCATATGGTGGGGGGTCTGTGATCAGTATGAAGTTCAGATTGTGGGGTTTCTTTGTTTCAGGAGGTCTGTGAAGAGGATGAAGTTCAGATTGTGGGGTTTCTTTGTTTCCGGACGTCTGTGAAGAGTATGAAGTTCAGATTGTGGGGTTTCTTTGTTTCAGGAGGTCCGTGAAGATTATGGCGTTCAGTTATGGGATTCCATTGTTTCAGGGGGTCAGTGAAGAGTATGAAGTTCTGTTGTGGGGTATCTTTGTTTCAGGAGGTCTGTGAAGAGGATGAAGTTCAGATTGTGGGGTTTCTTTGTTTCCGGACGTCTGTGAAGAGTATGAAGTTCAGATTGTGGGGTTTCTTTGTTTCAGGAGGTCCGTGAAGAGTATGGCGTTCAGTTATGGGATTCCATTGTTTCAGGGGGTCAGTGAAGAGTATGAAGTTCAGTTGTGGGGTTTCTTTGTTTCAGGGGGTCTGTGAAGAGTATGAAGTTCTGATTGTGGGGTTTCTTTTTTTCAGGATGTCTGTGAAGAGTATGAAGTTCAGTTTGTGGGGTATGTTTGTTTCAGGAGGTCTGTGAAGAGTACGAAGTTCAGTTGTGGGGTTTCTTTGTTTCAGGGGGTCAGTGAAGAGTATGAAGTTCAGATTCTGGGGTTTCGTTGTTTCCGGAGGTCTGTGAAGAGTATGAAGTTCAGATTGTGGGGTGTTTTTGCTTCGGGTGGTCTATGTCCGTGAAGATTATGAAGTTCATTGTGTACTTTCTTTGTTTCGGGAAGTCTGTGAAGAGTATGAAGTTCATATGGTGGGGGGTCGGTGATCAGTATGAAGTTCAGATTGTGGGGTTTCTTTGTTTCAGGAGGTCTGTGAAGAGGATGAATTTCAGATTGTGGGGTTTCTTTGTTTCCGGACGTCTGTGAAGAGTATGAAGTTCAGATTGTGGGGTTTCTTTGTTTCAGGAGGTCCGTGAAGAGTTTGGCGTTCAGTTATGGGATTCCATTGTTTCAGGGGGTCAGTGAAGAGTATGAAGTTCTGTTGTGGGGTATCTTTGTTTCAGGAGGTCTGTGAAGAGTATGAAGTTCAGATTGTGGGGTTTCTTTGTTTACGGAGGTCCGTGAAGAATATGAAGTTCATTTCGTGGGGTTTTGTTTCGGGGGGTCTGTGATCAGTATGAAGTTCAGGTGCGGATTTTCTTTGTTTCAGGAGGTCTGTGAAGAGTATGAAGTTCAGTTTGTGGGGTTTCTTTGTTTGAGGAAGTCCCTGAAGTGTACGAAGTTCAGATTGTGAGGTTGTTTGTTTCCAGAGGCCTCTGAAGAGTATGAAGTTCAAATTGTGGGGTTTCTTTGTTTCGGGTGGACTGTGAAGGGTATGAATTTCAGATTATGTGGTTTTGTTTGGGGGGTCTGTGATCAGTATGAAGTTCATATTGTGGGGGTTCTGTGCTTAGTATGACGTTCAGTTGTGGGGTTTCTTTGTTTCCGGACGTCTGTGAAGAGTACGAAGTTCAGATTGTGGGGCTTCTTTGTTTCAGGAGGTCCGTAAAGAGTATGGCGTTCAGTTATGGGGTATCATTGTTTCAGGGGGTATGTGATCAGTATGAAGTTCAGTTGTGGGGTTTCTTTGTTTCAGGGGGTATGTGAAGAGTATGAAGTTCATATTGTGGGGGGTCTGTGATCAGTATGAAGTTCAGCTTGTGGGGTTCCTATGTTTCAGGAGGTCTGTGAAGAGTATGAAGTTCAGTTGTAGGGTTTCTTTGTTTCCGGACGTCTGTGAAGAGTATGAAGTTCAGATTCTGGGGTTTCTTTGTCTCAGGAGGTCCGTGAAGAGTATGGCGTTCAGTTACGGGGTTTCATTGTTTCAGGAGGTCCGTGAAGAATATGAAGTTCATTTCGTGGGGTTTTGTTTTAGGGGGGTCTGTGATCATTATGAAGTTCAGGTGCGTATTTTCTTTGTTTCAGTTGGTCTGTGAAGAGTATGAAGTTCAGATTGTGGGGTTGCTTTGTTTCAGGAAGTCCCTGAAGAGTATGAAGTTCAGATTGTGAGGTTGTTTGTTTCCAGAGGACCATGAAGGGTATGAAGTTCAAATTGTGGGGTTTCTTTGTTTCGGGGTGTCTGTGAAGGGTATGCATTTCAGATTATGGGGTTCTGTTTCGGGGGGTCTGTGATCAGTATGAAGTTCAGTTGTGGGGTTTATTTGTTTCAGAATGTCTGTGACGAGGATGAAGTTCAGGTTGTGGGGTTTCTTTGTTTCCGGATGTCTGTGAAGAGTATGAAGCACAGATTGTGGGGTTTCTTTGTTTCAGGAGGTCCGTGAAGAGTATGGCGTTCAGTTATTGTGTATCATTGTTTCAGGGGGTATGTGAAGAGTATGAAGTTCTGTTGTGGGGTTTCTTTGTTTCAGGAGGTCAGTGAAGAGTATGAAGTTCAGATTGTGGGGTTTCTTTGTTTCACGATGTCTGTGAAGAGTATGAAGTTCAGATTGTCGGGTTTCTTTGTTTCAGGAGGTCAGTGAAGCGTATGAAGTTCAGATTGTGGGGTTTCTTTGTTTCACGATGTCTGTGAAGAGTATGAAGTTCAGTTGTGGGGTTTCTTTGTTTCAGGGGGTCTGTGAAGAGTATGAAGTTATGATTGTGGGGTTTCTTTGTTTCAGGATGTCTGTGAAGAGTATGAAGTTCAGTTTGTGGGGTATGTTTGTTTCAGGACGTCTGTGAAGAGTACGAATTTCAGTTGTGGTGTTTCGTTGTTTCCGGAGGTCTGTGAAGAGTATGAAGTTCAGATTGTGGGGTGTTTTTGCTTCGGGTGGTCTATGTCCGTGAAGATTATGAAGTTCATTGTGTACTTTCTTTGTTTCAGGAAGTCTGTGAAGAGTATGAAGTTCATATGGTGGGGGGTCTGTGATCAGTATGAAGTTCAGATTGTGGGGTTTCTTTGTTTCCGGACGTCTGTGAAGAGTATGAAGTTCAGATTGTGGGGTTTCTTTGTTTCAGGAGGTCCGTGAAGAGTATGGCGTTCAGTTATGGGATTCCATTGTTTCAGGGGGTCAGTGAAGAGTATGAAGTTCAGTTGTGGGGTTTCTTTGTTTCAGGGGGTCTGTGAAGAGTATGAAGTTCTGATTGTGGGGTTTCTTTTTTTCAGGATGTCTGTGAAGAGTATGAAGTTCAGTTTGTGGGGTATGTTTGTTTCAGGAGGTCTGTGAAGAGTACGAAGTTCAGTTGTGGGGTTTCTTTGTTTCAGGGGGTCAGTGAAGAGTATGAAGTTCAGATTCTGGGGTTTCGTTGTTTCCGGAGGTCTGTGAAGAGTATGAAGTTCAGATTGTGGGGTGTTTTTGCTTCGGGTGGTCTATGTCCGTGAAGATTATGAAGTTCATTGTGTACTTTCTTTGTTTCGGGAAGTCTGTGAAGAGTATGAAGTTCATATGGTGGGGGGTCTGTGATCAGTATGAAGTTCAGATTGTGGGGTTTCTTTGTTTCAGGAGGTCTGTGAAGAGGATGAAGTTCAGATTGTGGGGTTTCTTTGTTTCCGGACGTCTGTGAAGAGTATGAAGTTCAGATTGTGGGGTTTCTTTGTTTCAGGAGGTCCGTGAAGAGTATGGCGTTCAGTTATGGGATTCCATTGTTTCAGGGGGTCAGTGAAGAGTATGAAGTTCTGTTGTGGGGTATCTTTGTTTCAGGAGGTCTGTGAGGAGTATGAAGTTCAGATTGTGGGGTTTCTTTGTTTACGGAGGTCCGTGAAGAATATGAAGTTCATTTCGTGGGGTTTTGTTTCGGGGGGTCTGTGATCAGTATGAAGTTCAGGTGCGGATTTTCTTTGTTTCAGGAGGTCTGTGAAGAGTATGAAGTTCAGTTTGTGGGGTTTCTTTGTTTGAGGAAGTCCCTGAAGTGTACGAAGTTCAGATTGTGAGGTTGTTTGTTTCCAGAGGCCTCTGAAGAGTATGAAGTTCAAATTGTGGGGTTTCTTTGTTTCGGGTGGTCTGTGAAGGGTATGAATTTCAGATTATGTGGTTTTGTTTGGGGGGTCTGTGATCAGTATGAAGTTCATATTGTGGGGGGTCTGTGCTTAGTATGACGTTCAGTTGTGGGGTTTCTTTGTTTCCGGACGTCTGTGAAGAGTACGAAGTTCAGATTGTGGGGCTTCTTTGTTTCAGGAGGTCCGTAAAGAGTATGGCGTTCAGTTATGGGGTATCATTGTTTCAGGGGGTATGTGATCAGTATGAAGTTCAGTTGTGGGGTTTCTTTGTTTCAGGGGGTATGTGAAGAGTATGAAGTTCATATTGTGGGGGGTCTGTGATCAGTATGAAGTTCAGCTTGTGGGGTTCCTATGTTTCAGGAGGTCTGTGAAGAGTATGAAGTTCAGTTGTAGGGTTTCTTTGTTTCAGGATGTCTGTGAAGAGGATGAACATCAGATTGTGGGGTTTCTTTGTTTCCGGACGTCTGTGAAGAGTATGAAGTTCAGATTCTGGGGTTTCTTTGTCTCAGGAGGTCCGTGAAGAGTATGGCGTTCAGTTACGGGGTTTCATTGTTTCAGGAGGTCCGTGAAGAATATGAAGTTCATTTCGTGGGGTTTTGTTTTAGGGGGGTCTGTGATCATTATGAAGTTCAGGTGCGTATTTTCTTTGTTTCAGGAGGTCTGTGAAGAGTATGAAGTTCAGATTGTGGGGTTGCTTTGTTTCAGGAAGTCCCTGAAGAGTATGAAGTTCAGATTGTGAGGTTGTTTGTTTCCAGAGGACCATGAAGGGTATGAAGTTCAAATTGTGGGGTTTCTTTGTTTCGGGGTGTCTGTGAAGGGTATGCATTTCAGATTATGGGGTTCTGTTTCGGGGGGTCTGTGATCAGTATGAAGTTCAGTTGTGGGGTTTATTTGTTTCAGAATGTCTGTGACGAGGATGAAGTTCAGGTTGTGGGGTTTCTTTGTTTCCGGATGTCTGTGAAGAGTATGAAGCACAGATTGTGGGGTTTCTTTGTTTCAGGAGGTCCGTGAAGAGTATGGCGTTCAGTTATTGGGTATCATTGTTTCAGGGGGTATGTGAAGAGTATGAAGTTCTGTTGTGGGGTTTCTTTGTTTCAGGAGGTCAGTGAAGAGTATGAAGTTCAGATTGTGGGGTTTCTTTGTTTCACGATGTCTGTGAAGAGTATGAAGTTCAGATTGTCGGGTTTCTTTGTTTCAGGAGGTCAGTGAAGCGTATGAAGTTCAGATTGTGGGGTTTCTTTGTTTCACGATGTCTGTGAAGAGTATGAAGTTCAGTTGTGGGGTTTCTTTGTTTCAGGGGGTCTGTGAAGAGTATGAAGTTATGATTGTGGGGTTTCTTTGTTTCAGGATGTCTGTGAAGAGTATGAAGTTCAGTTTGTGGGGTATGTTTGTTTCAGGACGTCTGTGAAGAGTACGAATTTCAGTTGTGGTGTTTCGTTGTTTCCGGAGGTCTGTGAAGAGTATGAAGTTCAGATTGTGGGGTGTTTTTGCTTCGGGTGGTCTATGTCCGTGAAGATTATGAAGTTCATTGTGTACTTTCTTTGTTTCAGGAAGTCTGTGAAGAGTATGAAGTTCATATGGTGGGGGGTCTGTGATCAGTATGAAGTTCAGATTGTGGGGTTTCTTTGTTTCAGGAGGTCTGTGAAGAGGATGAAGTTCAGATTGTGGGGTTTCTTTGTTTCCGGACGTCTGTGAAGAGTATGAAGTTCAGATTGTGGGGTTTCTTTGTTTCAGGAGGTCCGTGAAGAGGATGGCGTTCAGTTATGGGGTTCCATTGTTTCAGGGGGTCAGTGAAGAGTATGAAGTTCTGTTGTGGGGTATCTTTGTTTCAGGAGGTCTGTGAAGAGTATGAAGTTCAGATTGTGGGGTTTCTTTGTTTACGGAGGTCCGTGAAGAATATGAAGTTCATTTCGTGGGGTTTTGTTTCGGGGGGTCTGTGATCAGTATGAAGTTCAGGTGCGGATTTTCTTTGTTTCAGGAGGTCTGTGAAGAGTATGAAGTTCAGTTTGTGGGGTTTCTTTGTTTGAGGAAGTCCCTGAAGTGTACGAAGTTCAGATTGTGAGGTTGTTTGTTTCCAGAGGCCTCTGAAGAGTATGAAGATCAAATTGTGGGGTTTCTTTGTTTCGGGGGGTCTGTGAAGGGTATGAATTTCAGATTATGTGGTTTTGTTTGGGGGGTCTGTGATCAGTATGAAGTTCATATTGTGGGGGGTCTGTGCTTAGTATGACGTTCAGTTGTGGGGTTTCTTTGTTTCCGGACGTCTCTGAAGAGTACGAAGTTCAGATTGTGGGGCTTCTTTGTTTCAGGAGGTCCGTAAAGAGTATGGCGTTCAGTTATGGGGTATCTTTGTTTCAGGGGGTATGTGATCAGTATGAAGTTCAGTTGTGGGGTTTCTTTGTTTCAGGATGTCTGTGACGAGGATGAAGATCAGATTGTGGGGTTTCTTTGTTTACGGACGTCTGTGAAGAGTATGAAGTTCAGATTGTGGGGTTTCTTTGTTTCAGGAGGTCCGTGAAGAGTATGGCGTTTAGTTATGGGGTATCATTGTTTCAGGGGTTATGTGAAGAGTATGAAGTTCTGTTGTGGGGTTTCTTTGTTTCAGGAGGTCAGTGAAGAGTATGAAGTTCAGATTGTTAAGTTTCTTTGTTTACGGAGGTCTTTGAAGAATATGAAGATCATTTCGTGGGGTTTTGTTTCGAGGGGTCTGTGATCAGTATGAAGTTCAGGTGCGGATTTTCTTTGTTTCTGGAGGTCTGTGAAGAGTATGAAGTTCTGATTGTAGGGTTTCTTTGTTTCAGGAGCTCTGTGAAGATTATGAAGTTCAGATTGCTGGGTTTCTTTGTTTCGCGATGTCTGTGAAGAGTATGAAGTTCAGATTGTGGGGTGTTTTTGCTTTGGGTGGTCTATGTCCATGAAGATTATGAAGTTCATTGTCGGGTTTCTTTGTTTCGGGGGGTCCGTGAAGAATGTGAAGTTCAGATTGTGGGGTTTCTTTGTTTCAGGGGGTCTGTGAAGGGTATGAAGTTCAGATTGTGGGGTTTCTTTGTTTCAGGAGGTCTGTGAAGAGTAGGAAGTTCAGATTGTGGAGTTTCTTTGTTTCAGGAAGTCTGTGAAGAGTATAAAGTTCATATTGTGGGAGGTCTGTGATCAGTATGAAGTTCAGATTGTGGGGTTTCTTTGTTTCAGGAGGTCTGTGAAGAGTATGAAGTTCAGTTTGTGGGGTTTCTTTGTTTGAGGAAGTCCCTGAAGAGTACGAAGTTCAGATTGTGAGGTTGTTTGTTTCCAGAGGCCTGTGAAAAGTATGAATTTCAAATTGTGGGGTTTCTTTGTTTCGGGGGGTCTGTGAAGGGTATGAATTTCAGATTATGTGGTTTTGTTTGGTGGGTCTGTGATCAGTATGAAGTTCATATTGTTGGGGGTCTGTGATCAGTATGACGTTCAGTTGTGGGGTTTCTTTGTTTCAGGATGTCTGTGACAAGGATGAAGATCAGATTGTGGGGTTTCTTTGTTTCAGGGGGTCTGTGAAGAGTATGAAGTTCAGATTGTGGAGTTTCTTTGTTTCAGGAAGTCTGTGAAGAGTATGAAGTTCATATTGTGGGGGGTCTGTGATCTGTATGAAGTTCAGTTGTGGGGTTTCTTTTTTTCAGGATGTCTGTGACGAGGATGAAGATCAGATTGTGGGGTTTCTTTCTTTCCGGACGTCTGTGAAGAGTATGAAGTTCAGATTCTGGGGTTTCTTTGTTTCAGGAGGTCCGTGAAGAGTATGGCGTTCAGATATGGGGTATCATTGTTTCAGGGGGTATGTGAAGAGTATGAAGTTCTGTTGTGGGGTTTCTTTGTTTCAGGAGGTCAGTGAAGAGTATGAAGTTCAGATTGTTAAGTTTCTTTGTTTACGGAGGTCATGAAGAATATGAAGGTCATTTCGTGGGGTTTTGTTTCGGGGGGTCTGTGATCAGTATGAAGTTCAGGTGCGGATTTTGTTTGTTTCAGAGGGTCTGTGAAGGGTATGAATTTCAGATTATGGGGTTCTGTTTCGCGGGGTCTGTGATCAGTATGAAGTTCAGATTGTGGGGTTACTTTATTTCTGGAGCTCTGTGAAGAGTATGAAGTTCTGATTGTAGGGTTTCTTTGTTTCAGGAGCTCTGTGAAGAGTATGAAGTTCAGATTGTTGGGTTTCTTTGTTTCGTGATGTCTGTGAAGAGTATGAAGTTCAGATTGTGGGGTGTTTTTGCTTCGGGTGGTCTATGTCCGTGAAGATTATGAAGTTCATTGTCGGGTTTCTTTGTTTCGGGGGGTCCGTGAAGAATATGAAGTTCAGATTGTGGGTTTTCTTTTTTTCAGGGGGTCTGTGAAGAGTACGAAGTTCAGATTGTGAGGTTGTTTGTTTCCAGAGGCCTGTGAAGAGTATGAAGTTCAAATTGTGGGGTTTCTTTGTTTCGGGGGGTCTGTGAAGGGTATGAATTTCAGATTATGTGGTTTTGTTTGAGGGGTCTGTGATCAGTATGAAGTTCAATTTGTGGGGGGTCTGTGATCAGTATGACGTTCAGTTGTGGGGTTTCTTTGTTTCCGGACGTCTGTGAAGAGTATGAAGTTCAGATTGTGGTGTTTCTTTGTTTCAGGAGGTCCGTAAAGAGGATGGCGTTCAGTTATGGGGTATCATTGTTTCAGGGGGTATGTGAAGAGTATGAAGTTCTGTTGTCGGGTTTCTTTGTTTCAGGAGGTCGGTGAGGAGTATGAAGTTCTGATTTTAGGGTTTCTTTGTTTCCGGAGGTCTGTGAAGAGTATGAAGTTCAGATTGTGGGGTTTCTTTGTTTCGGGGGGTCCGTGACGAATGTGAAGTTCAGATTGTGGGGTTTCTTCGTTTCTGGGTGTCTGTGAAGAGTATGAAGTTCAGATTGTGGGGTTTCTTTGTTTCAGGAGGTCTGTGAAGAGAATGAAGTTCAGATTGTGGAGTTTCTTTGTATCAGGAAGTCTGTGAAGAGTATGAAGTTCATATTCTGGGGGGTCTGTGATCAGTATGAAGTTCAGTTGTGGGGTTTCTTTGTTTCAGGATGTCTGTGACGAGGATGAAGATCAGATTGTGGGGTTTCTTTGTTTACGGACGTCTGTGAAGAGTATGAAGTTCAGATTGTGGGGTTTCTTTGTTTCGGGAGGTTTGTGAAGAGTATGAATTTCAGATTGTGGGGTTTCTTTGTTTCGGAGGGTCTGTGAAGAGTAAGAAGTTCAGATTGTGGGGTTTCTTTGTTTCGGGAGGTCTGTGAAGAGAATGAAGTTCTGATTGTAGGGTTTCTTTGTTTCCGGAGGTCTGTGAAGAGTATGAAGTTCAGATTGTGGGGTTTCTTTGTTTCGGAGGGTCTGTGAAGAGTATGAAGTTCAGATTGTGGAGTTTCTTTGTTTCAGGAGGTCTGTGAAGAGTATGAAGTTCAGATTGTGGGGCTTCTTCGTTTCAGGAGGTCTGTGAAGAGAATGAAGTTCAGATTGTGGGTTTTCTTTGTTTCAGGAGGTCTGTGAAGAGACTGAAGTTCAGATTGTGGAGTTTCTTTGTTTCAGGAGGGCTGTGAAGAGTATGAAGTTCGGATTGTGGGGTTTCTTTGTTTCTGGAGCTCTGTGAAGAGTATGAAGTTCAGATTGTGGGGTTTCTTTGTTTCGGCGGGTCTGTGAAGAGTATGAAGTTCAGATTGTGGGGTTTCTTTGTTTCGGGAGGTTTGTGAAGAGTATGAATTTCAGATTGTGGGGTTTCTTTGTTTCGGAGGGTCTGTGAAGAGTAAGAAGTTCAGATTGTGGGGTTTCTTTGTTTCGGGAGGTCTGTGAAGAGAATGAAGTTCTGATTGTAGGGTTTCTTTGTTTCCGGAGGTCTGTGAAGAGTATGAAGTTCAGATTGTGGGGTTTCTTTGTTTCGGAGGGTCTGTGAAGAGTATGAAGTTCAGATTGTGGGGTTTCTTTGTTTCGGGAGGTCTGTGAAGAGAATGAAGTTCAGATTGTGGAGTTTCTTTGTTTCAGGAAGTCTGTGAAGAGTATGAAGTTCATATTCTGGGGGGTCTGTGATCAGTATGAAGTTCAGTTGTGGGGTTTCTTTGTTTCAGGATGTCTGTGACGAGGATGAAGATCAGATTGTGGGGTTTCTTTGTTTACGGACGTCTGTGAAGAGTATGAAGTTCAGATTGTGGGGCTTCTTTGTTTCAGGAGGTCCGTGAAGAGTATGGCGTTCAGTTATGGGGTATCATTGTTTCAGGGGGTATGTGAAGAGTATGAAGTTCTGTTGTGGGGTTTCTTTGTTTCAGGAGGTCAGTGAAGAGTATGAAGTTCAGTTTGTTAAGTTTCTTTGTTTACGGAGGTCTTTGAAGAATATGAAGTTCATTTCGTGGGGTTTTGTTTCGGGGGGTCTGTGATCAGTATGAAGTTCAGGTGCGGATTTTCTTTGTTTCTGGAGCTCTGTGAAGAGTATGAAGTTCAGATTGTTGGGTTTCTTTGTTTCGTGATGTCTGTGAAGAGTATGAAGTTCAGAGTGGGGTGTTTTTGCTTCGGGTGGTCTATGTCCGTGAAGATTATGAAGTTCATTGTCGGGTTTCTTTGTTTCGGGGGGTCCGTGAGGAATGTGAAGTTCAGATTGTGGGGTTTCTTTGTTTCAGGCGGTCTGTGAAGAGTATGAAGTTCAGATTGTGGAGTTTCTTTGTTTCAGGAAGTCTGTGAAGAGTATGAAGTTCAAATTGTGGGAGGTCTGTGATCAGTATGAAGTTCAGATTGTGGGGTTTCTTTGTTTCGCGATGTCTGTGATCAGTATGAAGTTCAGATTGTGGGGTTTCTTTGTTTCTGGAGCTCTGTGAAGAGTTTGAAGTTCAGATTGTGGGGTGTTTTTGCGTCGGGTGGTCTATGTCCGTGAAGATTATGAAGTTCATTGTCGGGTTTCTTTGTTTCGGGGGGTCCGTGAAGAATGTGATGTTCAGATTGTGGGGTTTCTTTGTTTCAGGGGGTCTGTGAAGGGTATGAAGTTCAGATTGTGGAGTTTCGTTGTTTCAGGAAGACCGTGAAGAGTATGAAGTTCATATTGTGGGGGGTCTGTGATCAGTATGAAGTTCAGCTTGTGGGGGTCCTATGTTTCAGGAGGTCTGTGAAGAGTATGAAGTTCAGTTGTAGGGTTTCTTTGTTTCAGGATGTCTGTGAAGAGGATGAACATCAGATTGTGGGGTTTCTTTGTTTCCGGACGTCTGTGAAGAGTATGAAGTTCAGATTCTGGGGTTTCTTTGTTTCAGGAGGTCCGTGAAGAGTATGGCGTTCAGTTACGGGGTTTCATTGTTTCAGGAGGTCCGTGAAGAATATGAAGTTCATTTCGTGGGGTTTTGTTTCAGGGAGGTCTGTGATCATTATGAAGTTCAGGTGCGTATTTTCTTTGTTTCAGGAGGTCTGTGAAGAGTATGAAGTTCAGATTGTGGGGTTACTTTGTTTCAGGAAGTCCCTGAAGAGTATGAAGTTCAGATTGTGAGGTTGTTTGTTTCCAGAGGACTATGAAGAGTATGAAGTTCAAATTGTGGGGTTTCTTTGTTTCGGGGTGTCTGTGAAGGGTATGCATTTCAGATTATGGGGTTATGTTTCGGGTGGTCTGTGATCAGTATGAAGTTCATTTGTGGGGTTTATTTGTTTCAGAATGTCTGTGACGAGGATGAAGTTCAGGTTGTGGGGTTTCTTTGTTTCCGGACGTCTGTGAAGTGTATGAAGTTCAGATTGTGGGGTTTCTTTGTTTCAGGAGGTCCGTGAAGAGTATGGCGTTCAGTTATTGGGTATCATTGTTTCAGGGGGTATGTGAAGAGTATGAAGTTCTGTTGTGGGGTTTCTTTATTTTAGGAGGTCAGTGAAGAGTATGAAGTTCAGATTGTGGGGTTTCTTTGTTTCAGGGGGTCTGTGAAGAGTATGAAGTTCTGATTGTGGGGTTTCTTTGTTTCAGGATGTCTGTGAAGAGTATGAAGTTCAGTTTGTGGGGTATGTTTGTTTCAGGAGGTCTGTGAAGAGTACGAAGTTCAGTTGTGGGGTTTCTTTCTTTCAGGGGGTCTGTGAAGAGTATGAAGTTCAGATTGTGGGGTTTCGTTGTTTCCGGAGGTCTGTGAAGAGTATGAAGTTCAGATTGTGGGGTGTTTTTGCTTCGGGTGGTCTATGTCCGTGAAGATTATGAAGTTCATTGTGTACTTTCTTTGTTTCAGGAAGTCTGTGAAGAGTATGAAGTTCATATGGTGGGGGGTCTGTGATCAGTATGAAGTTCAGATTGTGGGGTTTCTTTGTTTCAGGAGGTCTGTGAAGAGGATGAAGTTCAGATTGTGGGGTTTCTTTGTTTCCGGACGACTGTGAAGAGTATGAAGTTCAGATTCTGGGGTTTCTTTGTTTCAGGAGGTCCGTGAAGAGTATGGCGTTCAGTTATGGGGTTCCATTGTTTCAGGGGGTCAGTGAAGAGTATGAAGTTCTGTTGTGGGGTATCTTTGTTTCAGGATGTCTGTGAAGAGTATGAAGTTCAGATTGTGGGGTTTCTTTGTTTACTGAGGTCCATGAAGAGAATGAAGTTCAGATTGTGGAGTTTCTTTGTTTCAGGAGGTCTGTGAAGAGAATGAAGTTCAGATTGTGGAGTTTCTTTGTTTCAGGAAGTCTGTGAAGAGTATGAAGTTCATATTGTGGGAGGTCTGTGATCAGTATGAAGTTCAGATTGTGGGGTTTCTTTGTTTCAGGAGGTCTGTGAAGAGTATGAAGTTCAGTTTGTGGGGTTTCTTTGTTTGAGGAAGTCCCTGAAGAGTACGAAGTTCAGATTGTGAGGTTGTTTGTTTCCAGAGGCCTGTGAAAAGTATGAAGTTCAAATTGTGGGGTTTCTTTGTTTCGGGGGGTCTGTGAAGGGTATGAATTTCAGATTATGTGGTTTTGTTTGGGGGGTCTGTGATCAGTATGAAGTTCATATTGTTGGGGGTCTGTGATCAGTATGACGTTCAGTTGTGGGGTTTCTTTGTTTCAGGATGTCTGTGACAAGGATGAAGATCAGATTGTGGGGTTTCTTTGTTTCAGGGGGTCTGTGAAGAGTATGAAGTTCAGATTGTGGAGTTTCTTTGTTTCAGGTAGTCTGTGAAGAGTATGAAGTTCATATTGTGGGGGGTCTGTGATCAGTATGAAGTTCAGTTGTGGGGTTTCTTTGTTTCAGGATGTCTGTGACGAGGATGAAGATCAGATTGTGGGGTTTCTTTCTTTCCGGACGTCTGTGAAGAGTATGAAGTTCAGATTGTGGGGTTTCTTTGTTTCAGGAGGTCCGTGAAGAGTATGGCGTTCAGTTATGGGGTATCATTGTTTCAGGGGGTATGTGAAGAGTATGAAGTTCTGTTGTGGGGTTTCTTTGTTTCAGGAGGTCAGTGAAGAGTATGAAGTTCAGATTGTTAAGTTTCTTTGTTTACGGAGGTCATGAAGAATATGAAGGTCATTTCATAGGGTTTTGTTTCGGGGGGTCTGTGATCAGTATGAAGTTCAGGTGCGGATTTTGTTTCTTTCAGAAGGTCTGTGAAGGGTATGAATTTCAGATTATGGGGTTCTGTTTCGCGGGGTCTGTGATCAGTATGAAGTTCAGATTGTGGGGTTTCTTTATTTCTGGAGCTCTGTGAAGAGTATGAAGTTCTGATTGTAGGGTTTCTTTGTTTCAGGAGCTCTGTGAGGAGTATGAAGTTCAGATTGTTGGGTTTCTTTGTTTCGCGATGTCTGTGAAGAGTATGAAGTTCAGATTGTGGGTTTTTATTTGTTTCAGGGGGTCTGTGAAGAGTACGAAGTTCAGATTGTGAGGTTGTTTGTTTCCAGATGCCTGTGAAGAGTATGAAGTTCAAATTGTGGGGTTTCTTTGTTTCGGGGGGTCTGTGAATGGTATGAATTTCAGATTATGTGGTTTTGTTTGAGGGGTCTGTGATCAGTATGAAGTTCATATTGTGGGGGGTCTGTGATCAGTATGACGTTCAGTTGTGGGGTTTCTTTGTTTCCGGACGTCTGTGAAGAGTATGAAGTTCAGATTGTGGGGTTTCTTTGTTTCAGGAGGTCCGTAAAGAGTATGGCGTTCAGTTATGGGGTATCATTGTTTCAGGGGGTATGTGAAGAGTATGAAGTTCTGTTGTCGGGTTTCTTTGTTTCAGGAGGTCGGTGAGGAGTATGAAGTTCTGATTTTAGGGTTTCTTTGTTTCAGGAAGTCTGTGAAGAGTATGAAGTTCATATTCTGGGGGGTCTGTGATCAGTATGAAGTTCAGTTGTGGGGTTTCTTTGTTTCAGGATGTCTGTGACGAGGATGAAGATCAGATTGTGGGGTTTCTTTGTTTCAGGGGGTCTGTGAAGAGTATGAAGTTCAGATTGTGGAGTTTCTTTGTTTCAGGTAGTCTGTGAAGAGTATGAAGTTCATATTGTGGGGGGTCTGTGATCAGTATGAAGTTCAGTTGTGGGGTTTCTTTGTTTCAGGATGTCTGTGACGAGGATGAAGATCAGATTGTGGGGTTTCTTTCTTTCCGGACGTCTGTGAAGAGTATGAAGTTCAGATTGTGGGGTTTCTTTGTTTCAGGAGGTCCGTGAAGAGTATGGCGTTCAGTTATGGGGTATCATTGTTTCAGGGGGTATGTGAAGAGTATGAAGTTCTGTTGTGGGGTTTCTTTGTTTCAGGAGGTCAGTGAAGAGTATGAAGTTCAGATTGTTAAGTTTCTTTGTTTACGGAGGTCATGAAGAATATGAAGGTCATTTCATAGGGTTTTGTTTCGGGGGGTCTGTGATCAGTATGAAGTTCAGGTGCGGATTTTGTTTCTTTCAGAAGGTCTGTGAAGGGTATGAATTTCAGATTATGGGGTTCTGTTTCGCGGGGTCTGTGATCAGTATGAAGTTCAGATTGTGGGGTTTCTTTATTTCTGGAGCTCTGTGAAGAGTATGAAGTTCTGATTGTAGGGTTTCTTTGTTTCAGGAGCTCTGTGAGGAGTATGAAGTTCAGATTGTTGGGTTTCTTTGTTTCGCGATGTCTGTGAAGAGTATGAAGTTCAGATTGTGGGTTTTTATTTGTTTCAGGGGGTCTGTGAAGAGTACGAAGTTCAGATTGTGAGGTTGTTTGTTTCCAGATGCCTGTGAAGAGTATGAAGTTCAAATTGTGGGGTTTCTTTGTTTCGGGGGGTCTGTGAATGGTATGAATTTCAGATTATGTGGTTTTGTTTGAGGGGTCTGTGATCAGTATGAAGTTCATATTGTGGGGGGTCTGTGATCAGTATGACGTTCAGTTGTGGGGTTTCTTTGTTTCCGGACGTCTGTGAAGAGTATGAAGTTCAGATTGTGGGGTTTCTTTGTTTCAGGAGGTCCGTAAAGAGTATGGCGTTCAGTTATGGGGTATCATTGTTTCAGGGGGTATGTGAAGAGTATGAAGTTCTGTTGTCGGGTTTCTTTGTTTCAGGAGGTCGGTGAGGAGTATGAAGTTCTGATTTTAGGGTTTCTTTGTTTCAGGAAGTCTGTGAAGAGTATGAAGTTCATATTCTGGGGGGTCTGTGATCAGTATGAAGTTCAGTTGTGGGGTTTCTTTGTTTCAGGATGTCTGTGACGAGGATGAAGATCAGATTGTGGGGTTTCTTTGTTTACGGACTTTTGTGAAGAGTATGAAGTTCAGATTGTGGGGTTTCTTTGTTTCAGGAGGTCCGTGAAGAGTATGGCGTTCAGTTATGGGGTATCATTGTTTCAGGGGGTATGTGAAGAGTATGAAGTTCTGTTGTGGGGTTTCTTTGTTTCAGGAGGTCAGTGAAGAGTATGAAGTTCAGATTGTTAATTTCTTTGTTTACGGAGGACTTTGAAGAATATGAAGTTCATTTCGTGGGGTTTTGTTTCGGGGGGTCTGTGATCAGTATGAAGTTCAGGTGCGGATTTTCTTTGTTTCTGGAGCTCTGTGAAGAGTATGAAGTTCTGATTGTAGGGTTTCTTTGTTTCAGGAGCTCTGTGAAGAGTATGAAGTTCAGTTTGTGGGGTTTCTTTGTTTGAGGAAGTCCCTGAAGAGTACGAAGTTCAGATTGTGAGGTTGTTTGTTTCCAGAGGCCTCTGAAGAGTATGAGGTTCAAATTGTGGGGTTTCTTTGTTTCGGGGGGTCTGTGAAGGGTATGAATTTCAGATTATGTGGTTTTGTTTGGGGGGTCTGTGATCAGTATGAAGTTCATATTGTGGGGGGTCTGTGATCAGTATGAAGTTCAGATTGTGGGGTTTCTTCATTTCTGGGGGTCTGTCAAGAGTATGAAGTTCAGATTGTGGGGTTTCTTTGTTTCAGGAGGTCTGTGAAGAGAATGAAGTTCAGATTGTGGAGTTTCTTTGTTTCAGGAAGCCTGTGAAGAGTATGAAGTTCATATTGTGGGGGGTCTGTGATCAGTATGAAGTTCAGCTGTGGGGTTTCTTTGTTTCAGGATGTCTGTGACGAGGATGAAGATCAGATTGTGGGGTTTCTTTGTTTCAGGAGGTCCGTGAAGAGTATGGCGTTCAGTAATGGGGTATCATTGTTTCAGGGGGTATGTGAAGAGTATGAAGTTCTGTTGTGGGGTTTCTTTGTTTCAGGAGGTCAGTGAAGAGAATGAAGTTCAGAGTGGGGTGTTTTTGCTTCGGGTGGTCTATGTCCGTGAAGATTATGAAGTTCATTGTCGGGTTTCTTTGTTTCGGGGGGTCCGTGAATAATGTGAAGTTCAGATTGTGGGGTTTCTTTGTTTCCGGACGTCTGTGAAGAGTATGAAGTTCAGATTCTGGGGTTTCTTTGTTTCAGGAGGTCCGTGAAGAGTATGGCGTTCAGTTACGGGGTTTCATTGTTTCAGGAGGTCCGTGAAGAATATGAAGTTCATTTCGTGGGGTTTTGTTTCAGGGGGGTCTGTGATCATTATGAAGTTCAGGTGCGTGTTTTCTTTGTTTCAGGAGGTCTGTGAAGAGTATAAAGTTCAGATTGTGGGGTTACTTTGTTTCAGGAAGTCCCTGAAGAGTATGAAGTTCAGATTGTGAGGTTGTTTGTTTCCAGAGGACTATGAAGAGTATGAAGTTCAAATTGTGGGGTTTCTTTGTTTCGGGGTGTCTGTGAAGGGTATGCACTTCAGATTATGGGGTTCTGTTTCGGGGGGTCTGTGATCAGTATGAAGTTCAGTTGTGGGGTTTATTTGTTTCAGAATGTCTGTGACGAGGATGAAGTTCAGGTTGTGGGGTTTCTTTGTTTCCGGACGTCTGTGAAGAGTATGAAGCTCAGATTGTGGGGTTTCTTTGTTTCAGGAGGTCCGTGAAGAGTATGGCGTTCAGTTATTGGGTATCATTGTTTCAGGGGGTATGTGAAGAGTATGAAGTTCTGTTGTGGGGTTTCTTTATTTCAGGAGGTCAGTGAAGAGTATGAAGTTCAGATTGTGGGGTTTCTTTGTTTCACGATGTCTGTGAAGAGTATGAAGTTCAGTTTGTCGGGTTTCTTTGTTTCAGGAGGTCTGTGAAGAGTACGAAGTTCAGTTGTGGAGTTTCTTTGTTTCAGGGGGTCTGTGAAGAGTATGAAGTTCTGATTGTGGGGTTTCTTTGTTTCAGGATGTCTGTGAAGAGTATGAAGTTCAGATTGTGGGGTTTCTTCATTTCTGGGGGTCTGTCAAGAGTATGAAGTTCAGATTGTGGGGTTTCTTTGTTTCAGGAGGTCTGTGAAGAGAATGAAGTTCAGATTGTGGAGTTTCTTTGTTTCAGGAAGCCTGTGAAGAGTATGAAGTTCATATTGTGGGGGGTCTGTGATCAGTATGAAGTTCAGCTGTGGGGTTTCTTTGTTTCAGGATGTCTGTGACGAGGATGAAGATCAGATTGTGGGTTTTCTTTGTTTCCGGAGGTCTGTGAAGAGTATGAAGTTCAGATTGTGGGGTATCTTTGTTTCAGGAGGTCCGTGAAGAGTATGGCGTTCAGTTATTGGGTATCATTGTTTCAGGGGGTATGTGAAGAGTATGAAGTTCTGTTGTGGGGTTTCTTTATTTCAGGAGGTCAGTGAAGAGTATGAAGTTCAGATTGTGGGGTTTCTTTGTTTCACGATGTCTGTGAAGAGTATGAAGTTCAGTTTGTCGGGTTTCTTTGTTTCAGGAGGTCTGTGAAGAGTACGAAGTTCAGTTGTGGAGTTTCTTTGTTTCAGGGGGTCTGTGAAGAGTATGAAGTTCTGATTGTGGGGTTTCTTTGTTTCAGGATATCTGTGAAGAGTATGAAGTTCAGATTGTGGGTTTTCTTTGTTTCAGGAGGTCTGTGAAGAGACTGAAGTTCAGATTGTGGAGTTTCTTTGTTTCAGGAGGGCTGTGAAGAGTATGAAGTTCAGATTGTGGGGTTTCTTTGTTTCTGGAGCTCTGTGAAGAGTATGAAGTTCAGATTGTGGGGTTTCTTTGTTTCGGCGGGTCTGTGAAGAGTATGAAGTTCAGATTGTGGGGTTTCTTTGTTTCGGGAGGTTTGTGAAGAGTATGAATTTCAGATTGTGGGGTTTCTTTGTTTCGGAGGGTCTGTGAAGAGTAAGAAGTTCAGATTGTGGGGTTTCTTTGTTTCGGGAGGTCTGTGAAGAGAATGAGGTTCTGATTGTAGGGTTTCTTTGTTTCCGGAGGTCTGTGAAGAGTATGAAGTTCAGATTGTGGGGTTTCTTTGTTTCGGAGGGTCTGTGAAGAGTATGAAGTTCAGATTGTGGGGTTTCTTTGTTTCGGGAGGTCTGTGAAGAGAATGAAGTTCAGATTGTGGAGTTTCTTTGTTTCAGGAAGTCTGTGAAGAGTATGAAGTTCATATTCTGGGGGGTCTGTGATCAGTATGAAGTTCAGTTGTGGGGTTTCTTTGTTTCAGGATGTCTGTGACGAGGATGAAGATCAGATTGTGGGGTTTCTTTGTTTACGGACGTCTGTGAAGAGTATGAAGTTCAGATTGTGGGGTTTCTTTGTTTCAGGAGGTCCGTGAAGAGTATGGCGTTCAGTAATGGGGTATCATTGTTTCAGGGGGTATGTGAAGAGTATGAAGTTCTGTTGTGGGGTTTCTTTGTTTCAGGAGGTCAGTGAAGAGAATGAAGTTCAGAGTGGGGTGTTTTTGCTTCGGGTGGTCTATGTCCGTGAAGATTATGAAGTTCATTGTCGGGTTTCTTTGTTTCGGGGGGTCCGTGAATAATGTGAAGTTCAGATTGTGGGGTTTCTTTGTTTCACGAGGTCTGTGAAGGGTATGAAGTTCAGATTGTGGAGTTTCTTTGTTTCAGGAAGTCCCTGAAGAGTACGAAGTTCAGATTGTGAGGTTGTTTGTTTCCAGAGGCCTCTGAAGAGTATGAGGTTCAAATTGTGGGGTTTCTTTGTTTCGGGGGGTCTGTGAAGGGTATGAATTTCAGATTATGTGGTTTTGTTTGGGGGGTCTGTGATCAGTATGAAGTTCATATTGTGGGGGGTCTGTGATCAGTATGAAGTTCAGATTGTGGGGTTTCTTCATTTCTGGGGGTCTGTCAAGAGTATGAAGTTCAGATTGTGGGGTTTCTTTGTTTCAGGAGGTCTGTGAAGAGAATGAAGTTCAGATTGTGGAGTTTCTTTGTTTCAGGAAGCCTGTGAAGAGTATGAAGTTCATATTGTGGGGGGTCTGTGATCAGTATGAAGTTCAGCTGTGGGGTTTCTTTGTTTCAGGATGTCTGTGACGAGGATGAAGATCAGATTGTGGGGTTTCTTTGTTTCAGGAGGTCCGTGAAGAGTATGGCGTTCAGTAATGGGGTATCATTGTTTCAGGGGGTATGTGAAGAGTATGAAGTTCTGTTGTGGGGTTTCTTTGTTTCAGGAGGTCAGTGAAGAGAATGAAGTTCAGAGTGGGGTGTTTTTGCTTCGGGTGGTCTATGTCCGTGAAGATTATGAAGTTCATTGTCGGGTTTCTTTGTTTCGGGGGGTCCGTGAATAATGTGAAGTTCAGATTGTGGGGTTTCTTTGTTTCCGGACGTCTGTGAAGAGTATGAAGTTCAGATTCTGGGGTTTCTTTGTTTCAGGAGGTCCGTGAAGAGTATGGCGTTCAGTTACGGGGTTTCATTGTTTCAGGAGGTCCGTGAAGAATATGAAGTTCATTTCGTGGGGTTTTGTTTCAGGGGGGTCTGTGATCATTATGAAGTTCAGGTGCGTGTTTTCTTTGTTTCAGGAGGTCTGTGAAGAGTATAAAGTTCAGATTGTGGGGTTACTTTGTTTCAGGAAGTCCCTGAAGAGTATGAAGTTCAGATTGTGAGGTTGTTTGTTTCCAGAGGACTATGAAGAGTATGAAGTTCAAATTGTGGGGTTTCTTTGTTTCGGGGTGTCTGTGAAGGGTATGCACTTCAGATTATGGGGTTCTGTTTCGGGGGGTCTGTGATCAGTATGAAGTTCAGTTGTGGGGTTTATTTGTTTCAGAATGTCTGTGACGAGGATGAAGTTCAGGTTGTGGGGTTTCTTTGTTTCCGGACGTCTGTGAAGAGTATGAAGCTCAGATTGTGGGGTTTCTTTGTTTCAGGAGGTCCGTGAAGAGTATGGCGTTCAGTTATTGGGTATCATTGTTTCAGGGGGTATGTGAAGAGTATGAAGTTCTGTTGTGGGGTTTCTTTATTTCAGGAGGTCAGTGAAGAGTATGAAGTTCAGATTGTGGGGTTTCTTTGTTTCACGATGTCTGTGAAGAGTATGAAGTTCAGTTTGTCGGGTTTCTTTGTTTCAGGAGGTCTGTGAAGAGTACGAAGTTCAGTTGTGGAGTTTCTTTGTTTCAGGGGGTCTGTGAAGAGTATGAAGTTCTGATTGTGGGGTTTCTTTGTTTCAGGATGTCTGTGAAGAGTATGAAGTTCAGATTGTGGGGTTTCTTCATTTCTGGGGGTCTGTCAAGAGTATGAAGTTCAGATTGTGGGGTTTCTTTGTTTCAGGAGGTCTGTGAAGAGAATGAAGTTCAGATTGTGGAGTTTCTTTGTTTCAGGAAGCCTGTGAAGAGTATGAAGTTCATATTGTGGGGGGTCTGTGATCAGTATGAAGTTCAGCTGTGGGGTTTCTTTGTTTCAGGATGTCTGTGACGAGGATGAAGATCAGATTGTGGGTTTTCTTTGTTTCCGGAGGTCTGTGAAGAGTATGAAGTTCAGATTGTGGGGTATCTTTGTTTCAGGAGGTCCGTGAAGAGTATGGCGTTCAGTTATTGGGTATCATTGTTTCAGGGGGTATGTGAAGAGTATGAAGTTCTGTTGTGGGGTTTCTTTATTTCAGGAGGTCAGTGAAGAGTATGAAGTTCAGATTGTGGGGTTTCTTTGTTTCACGATGTCTGTGAAGAGTATGAAGTTCAGTTTGTCGGGTTTCTTTGTTTCAGGAGGTCTGTGAAGAGTACGAAGTTCAGTTGTGGAGTTTCTTTGTTTCAGGGGGTCTGTGAAGAGTATGAAGTTCTGATTGTGGGGTTTCTTTGTTTCAGGATATCTGTGAAGAGTATGAAGTTCAGATTGTGGGTTTTCTTTGTTTCAGGAGGTCTGTGAAGAGACTGAAGTTCAGATTGTGGAGTTTCTTTGTTTCAGGAGGGCTGTGAAGAGTATGAAGTTCAGATTGTGGGGTTTCTTTGTTTCTGGAGCTCTGTGAAGAGTATGAAGTTCAGATTGTGGGGTTTCTTTGTTTCGGCGGGTCTGTGAAGAGTATGAAGTTCAGATTGTGGGGTTTCTTTGTTTCGGGAGGTTTGTGAAGAGTATGAATTTCAGATTGTGGGGTTTCTTTGTTTCGGAGGGTCTGTGAAGAGTAAGAAGTTCAGATTGTGGGGTTTCTTTGTTTCGGGAGGTCTGTGAAGAGAATGAGGTTCTGATTGTAGGGTTTCTTTGTTTCCGGAGGTCTGTGAAGAGTATGAAGTTCAGATTGTGGGGTTTCTTTGTTTCGGAGGGTCTGTGAAGAGTATGAAGTTCAGATTGTGGGGTTTCTTTGTTTCGGGAGGTCTGTGAAGAGAATGAAGTTCAGATTGTGGAGTTTCTTTGTTTCAGGAAGTCTGTGAAGAGTATGAAGTTCATATTCTGGGGGGTCTGTGATCAGTATGAAGTTCAGTTGTGGGGTTTCTTTGTTTCAGGATGTCTGTGACGAGGATGAAGATCAGATTGTGGGGTTTCTTTGTTTACGGACGTCTGTGAAGAGTATGAAGTTCAGATTGTGGGGTTTCTTTGTTTCAGGAGGTCCGTGAAGAGTATGGCGTTCAGTAATGGGGTATCATTGTTTCAGGGGGTATGTGAAGAGTATGAAGTTCTGTTGTGGGGTTTCTTTGTTTCAGGAGGTCAGTGAAGAGAATGAAGTTCAGAGTGGGGTGTTTTTGCTTCGGGTGGTCTATGTCCGTGAAGATTATGAAGTTCATTGTCGGGTTTCTTTGTTTCGGGGGGTCCGTGAATAATGTGAAGTTCAGATTGTGGGGTTTCTTTGTTTCACGAGGTCTGTGAAGGGTATGAAGTTCAGATTGTGGAGTTTCTTTGTTTCAGGAAGTCTGTGAAGAGTATGAAGTTCATATTGTGGGAGGTCTGTGATCAGTATGAAGTTCAGATTGTGGGGTTTCTTTGTTTCGCGATGTCTGTGATCAGTATGAAGTTCAGATTGTGGGGTTTCTTTGTTTCTGGAGCTCTGTGAAGAGTATGAAGTTCTGATTGTAGGGTTTCTTTGTTTCAGGAGCTCTGTGAAGAGTTTGAAGTTCAGATTGTGGGGTGTTTTTGCGTCGGGTGGTCTATGTCCGTGAAGATTATGAAGTTCATTGTCGGGTTTCTTTGTTTCGGGGGGTCAGTGAAGAATGTGATGTTCAGATTGTGGGGTTTCTTTGTTTCAGGGGGTCTGTGAAGGGTATGAAGTTCAGATTGTGGAGTTTCTTTGTTTCAGGAAGACCGTGAAGAGTATGAAGTTCATATTGTGGGGGGTCTGTGATCAGTATGAAGTTCAGCTTGTGGGGTTCCTATGTTTCAGGAGGTCTGTGAAGAGTATGAAGTTCAGTTGTAGGGTTTCTTTGTTTCAGGATGTCTGTGAAGAGGATGAACATCAGATTGTGGGGTTTCTTTGTTTCCGGACGTCTGTGAAGAGTATGAAGTTCAGATTCTGGGGTTTCTTTGTTTCAGGAGGTCCGTGAAGAGTATGGCGTTCAGTTACGGGGTTTCATTGTTTCAGGAGGTCCGTGAAGAATATGAAGTTCATTTCGTGGGGTTTTGTTTCAGGGGGGTCTGTGATCATTATGAAGTTCAGGTGCGTATTTTCTTTGTTTCAGGAAGTCCCTGAAGAGTATGAAGTTCAGATTGTGAGGTTGTTTGTTTCCAGAGGACTATGAAGAGTATGAAGTTCAAATTGTGGGGTTTCTTTGTTTCGGGGTGTCTGTGAAGGGTATGCATTTCAGATTATGGGGTTCTGTTTCGGGGGGTCTATGATCAGTATGAAGTTCAGTTGTAGGGTTTATTTGTTTCAGAATGTCTGTGACGAGGATGAAGTTCAGGTTGTGGGGTTTCTTTGTTTCCGGACGTCTGTGAAGAATATGAAGCTCAGATTGTGGGGTTTCTTTGTTTCAGGAGGTCCGTGAAGAGTATGGCGTTCAGTTATTGGGTATCATTGTTTCAGGGGGTATGTGAAGAGTATGAAGTTCTGTTGTGGGGTTTCTTTATTTCAGGAGGTCAGTGAAGAGTATGAAGTTCAGATTGTGGGGTTTCTTTGTTTCACGATGTCTGTGAAGAGTATGAAGTTCAGTTTGTCGGGTTTCTTTGTTTCAGGAGGTCTGTGAAGAGTACGAAGTTCAGTTGTGGAGTTTCTTTGTTTCAGGGGGTCTGTGAAGAGTATGAAGTTCTGATTGTGGGGTTTCTTTGTTTCAGGATGTCTGTGAAGAGTATGAAGTTCAGATTGTGGGGTTTCTTCATTTCTGGGGGTCTGTCAAGAGTATGAAGTTCAGATTGTGGGGTTTCTTTGTTTCAGGAGGTCTGTGAAGAGAATGAAGTTCAGATTGTGGAGTTTCTTTGTTTCAGGAAGCCTGTGAAGAGTATGAAGTTCATATTGTGGGGGGTCTGTGATCAGTATGAAGTTCAGCTGTGGGGTTTCTTTGTTTCAGGATGTCTGTGACGAGGATGAAGATCAGATTGTGGGGTTTCTTTGTTTCCGGAGGTCTGTGAAGAGTATGAAGTTCAGATTGTGGGGTATCTTTGTTTCAGGAGGTCCGTGAAGAGTATGGCGTTCAGTTATTGGGTATCATTGTTTCAGGGGGTATGTGAAGAGTATGAAGTTCTGTTGTGGGGTTTCTTTATTTCAGGAGGTCAGTGAAGAGTATGAAGTTCAGATTGTGGGGTTTCTTTGTTTCACGATGTCTGTGAAGAGTATGAAGTTCAGTTTGTCGGGTTTCTTTGTTTCAGGAGGTCTGTGAAGAGTACGAAGTTCAGTTGTGGAGTTTCTTTGTTTCAGGGGGTCTGTGAAGAGTATGAAGTTCTGATTGTGGGGTTTCTTTGTTTCAGGATGTCTGTGAAGAGTATGAAGTTCAGATTGTGGGGTTTCTTCATTTCTGGGGGTCTGTCAAGAGTATGAAGTTCAGATTGTGGGGTTTCTTTGTTTCAGGAGGTCTGTGAAGAGAATGAAGTTCAGATTGTGGAGTTTCTTTGTTTCAGGAAGCCTGTGAAGAGTATGAAGTTCATATTGTGGGGGGTCTGTGATCAGTATGAAGTTCAGCTGTGGGGTTTCTTTGTTTCAGGATGTCTGTGACGAGGATGAAGATCAGATTGTGGGGTTTCTTTGTTTCAGGAGGTCCGTGAAGAGTATGGCGTTCAGTAATGGGGTATCATTGTTTCAGGGGGTATGTGAAGAGTATGAAGTTCTGTTGTGGGGTTTCTTTGTTTCAGGAGGTCAGTGAAGAGAATGAAGTTCAGAGTGGGGTGTTTTTGCTTCGGGTGGTCTATGTCCGTGAAGATTATGAAGTTCATTGTCGGGTTTCTTTGTTTCGGGGGGTCCGTGAATAATGTGAAGTTCAGATTGTGGGGTTTCTTTGTTTCAGGGGGTCTGTGAAGGGTATGAAGTTCAGATTGTGGGGTTTCTTTGTTTCAAGAGGTCTGTGAAGAGTATGAAGTTCAGATTGTGGAGTTTCTTTGTTTCAGGAAGTCTGTGAAGAGTATGAAGTTCATATTGTGGGAGGTCTGTGATCAGTATGAAGTTCAGATTGTTGGGTTTCTTTGTTTCGCGATGTCTGTGATCAGTATGAAGTTCAGATTGTGGGGTTTCTTTGTTTCTGGAGCTCTGTGAAGAGTATGAAATTCTGATTGTAGGGTTTCTTTGTTTCAGGAGCTCTGTGAAGAGTTTGAAGTTCAGATTGTGGAGTTTCTTTGTTTCAGGAAGACCGTGAAGAGTATGAAGTTCATATTGTGGGGGGTCTGTGATCAGTATGAAGTTCAGCTTGTGGGGTTCCTATGTTTCAGGAGGTCTGTGAAGAGTATGAAGTTCAGTTGTAGGGTTTCTTTGTTTCAGGATGTCTGTGAAGAGGATGAACATCAGATTGTGGGGTTTCTTTGTTTCCGGACGTCTGTGAAGAGTATGAAGTTCAGATTCTGGGGTTTCTTTGTTTCAGGAGGTCCGTGAAGAGTATGGCGTTCAGTTACGGGGTTTCATTGTTTCAGGAGGTCCGTGAAGAATATGAAGTTCATTTCGTGGGGTTTTGTTTCAGGGGGGTCTGTGATCATTATGAAGTTCAGGTGCGTATTTTCTTTGTTTCAGGAGGTCTGTGAAGAGTATAAAGTTCAGATTGTGGGGTTACTTTGTTTCAGGAAGTCCCTGAAGAGTATGAAGTTCAGATTGTGAGGTTGTTTGTTTCCAGAGGACTATGAAGAGTATGAAGTTCAAATTGTGGGGTTTCTTTGTTTCGGGGTGTCTGTGAAGGGTATGCATTTCAGATTATGGGGTTCTGTTTCGGGGGGTCTGTGATCAGTATGAAGTTCAGTTGTGGGGTTTATTTGTTTCAGAATGTCTGTGACGAGGATGAAGTTCAGGTTGTGGGGTTTCTTTGTTTCCGGACGTCTGTGAAGAGTATGAAGCTCAGATTGTGGGGTTTCTTTGTTTCAGGAGCTCCGTGAAGAGTATGGCGTTCAGTTATTGGGTATCATTGTTTCAGGGGGTATGTGAAGAGTATGAAGTTCTGTTGTGGGGTTTCTTTATTTCAGGAGGTCAGTGAAGAGTATGAAGTTCAGATTGTGGGGTTTCTTTGTTTCACGATGTCTGTGAAGAGTATGAAGTTCAGTTTGTCGGGTTTCTTTGTTTCAGGAGGTCTGTGAAGAGTACGAAGTTCAGTTGTGGAGTTTCTTTGTTTCAGGGGGTCTGTGAAGAGTATGAAGTTCTGATTGTGGGGTTTCTTTGTTTCAGGATGTCTGTGAAGAGTATGAAGTTCAGATTGTGGGGTTTCTTCATTTCTGGGGGTCTGTCAAGAGTATGAAGTTCAGATTGTGGGGTTTCTTTGTTTCAGGAGGTCTGTGAAGAGAATGAAGTTCAGATTGTGGAGTTTCTTTGTTTCAGGAAGCCTGTGAAGAGTATGAAGTTCATATTGTGGGGGGTCTGTGATCAGTATGAAGTTCAGCTGTGGGGTTTCTTTGTTTCAGGATGTCTGTGACGAGGATGAAGATCAGATTGTGGGGTTTCTTTGTTTCCGGAGGTCTGTGAAGAGTATGAAGTTCAGATTGTGGGGTATCTTTGTTTCAGGAGGTCCGTGAAGAGTATGGCGTTCAGTTATTGGGTATCATTGTTTCAGGGGGTATGTGAAGAGTATGAAGTTCTGTTGTGGGGTTTCTTTATTTCAGGAGGTCAGTGAAGAGTATGAAGTTCAGATTGTGGGGTTTCTTTGTTTCACGATGTCTGTGAAGAGTATGAAGTTCAGTTTGTCGGGTTTCTTTGTTTCAGGAGGTCTGTGAAGAGTACGAAGTTCAGTTGTGGAGTTTCTTTGTTTCAGGGGGTCTGTGAAGAGTATGAAGTTCTGATTGTGGGGTTTCTTTGTTTCTGGATGTCTGTGAAGAGTATGAAGTTCAGATTGTGGGGTTTCTTCATTTCTGGGGGTCTGTCAAGAGTATGAAGTTCAGATTGTGGGGTTTCTTTGTTTCAGGAGGTCTGTGAAGAGAATGAAGTTCAGATTGTGGAGTTTCTTTGTTTCAGGAAGCCTGTGAAGAGTATGAAGTTCATATTGTGGGGGGTCTGTGATCAGTATGAAGTTCAGCTGTGGGGTTTCTTTGTTTCAGGATGTCTGTGACGAGGATGAAGATCAGATTGTGGGGTTTCTTTGTTTCAGGAGGTCCGTGAAGAGTATGGCGTTCAGTTATGGGGTATCATTGTTTCAGGGGGTATGTGAAGAGTATGAAGTTCTGTTGTGGGGTTTCTTTGTTTCAGGAGGTCAGTGAAGAGAATGAAGTTCAGAGTGGGGTGTTTTTGCTTCGGGTGGTCTATGTCCGTGAAGATTATGAAGTTCATTGTCGGGTTTCTTTGTTTCGGTGGGTCCGTGAATAATGTGAAGTTCAGATTGTGGGGTTTCTTTGTTTCAGGGGGTCTGTGAAGGGTATGAAGTTCAGATTGTGGGGTTTCTTTGTTTCACGAGGTCTGTGAAGAGTATGAAGTTCAGATTGTGGAGTTTCTTTGTTTCAGGAAGTCTGTGAAGAGTATGAAGTTCATATTGTGGGAGGTCTGTGATCAGTATGAAGTTCAGATTGTGGGGTTTCTTTGTTTCGCGATGTCTGTGATCAGTATGAAGTTCAGATTGTGGGGTTTCTTTGTTTCTGGAGCTCTGTGAAGAGTATGAAGTTCTGATTGTAGGGTTTCTTTGTTTCAGGAGCTCTGTGAAGAGTTTGAAGTTCAGATTGTGGGGTGTTTTTGCGTCGGGTGGTCTATGTCCGTGAAGATTATGAAGTTCATTGTCGGGTTTCTTTGTTTCGGGGGGTCCGTGAAGAATGTGATGTTCAGATTGTGGGGTTTCTTTGTTTCAGGGGGTCTGTGAAGGGTATGAAGTTCAGATTGTGGAGTTTCTTTGTTTCAGGAAGACCGTGAAGAGTATGAAGTTCATATTGTGGGGGGTCTGTGATCAGTATGAAGTTCAGCTTGTGGGGTTCCTATGTTTCAGGAGGTCTGTGAAGAGTATGAAGTTCAGTTGTAGGGTTTCTTTGTTTCAGGATGTCTGTGAAGAGGATGAACATCAGATTGTGGGGTTTCTTTGTTTCCGGACGTCTGTGAAGAGTATGAAGTTCAGATTCTGGGGTTTCTTTGTTTCAGGAGGTCCGTGAAGAGTATGGCGTTCAGTTACGGGGTTTCATTGTTTCAGGAGGTCCGTGAAGAATATGAAGTTCATTTCGTGGGGTTTTGTTTCAGGGGGGTCTGTGATCATTATGAAGTTCAGGTGCGTATTTTCTTTGTTTCAGGAGGTCTGTGAAGAGTATAAAGTTCAGATTGTGGGGTTACTTTGTTTCAGGAAGTCCCTGAAGAGTATGAAGTTCAGATTGTGAGGTTGTTTGTTTCCAGAGGACTATGAAGAGTATGAAGTTCAAATTGTGGGGTTTCTTTGTTTCGGGGTGTCTGTGAAGGGTATGCATTTCAGATTATGGGGTTCTGTTTCGGGGGGTCTGTGATCAGTATGAAGTTCAGTTGTGGGGTTTATTTGTTTCAGAATGTCTGTGACGAGGATGAAGTTCAGGTTGTGGGGTTTCTTTGTTTCCGGACGTCTGTGAAGAGTATGAAGCTCAGATTGTGGGGTTTCTTTGTTTCAGGAGGTCCGTGAAGAGTATGGCGTTCAGTTATTGGGTATCATTGTTTCAGGGGGTATGTGAAGAGTATGAAGTTCTGTTGTGGGGTTTCTTTATTTCAGGAGGTCAGTGAAGAGTATGAAGTTCAGATTGTGGGGTTTCTTTGTTTCACGATGTCTGTGAAGAGTATGAAGTTCAGTTTGTCGGGTTTCTTTGTTTCAGGAGGTCTGTGAAGAGTACGAAGTTCAGTTGTGGAGTTTCTTTGTTTCAGGGGGTCTGTGAAGAGTATGAAGTTCTGATTGTGGGGTTTCTTTGTTTCAGGATGTCTGTGAAGAGTATGAAGTTCAGATTGTGGGGTTTCTTCATTTCTGGGGGTCTGTCAAGAGTATGAAGTTCAGATTGTGGGGTTTCTTTGTTTCAGGAGGTCTGTGAAGAGAATGAAGTTCAGATTGTGGAGTTTCTTTGTTTCAGGAAGCCTGTGAAGAGTATGAAGTTCATATTGTGGGGGGTCTGTGATCAGTATGAAGTTCAGCTGTGGGGTTTCTTTGTTTCAGGATGTCTGTGACGAGGATGAAGATCAGATTGTGGGTTTTCTTTGTTTCCGGAGGTCTGTGAAGAGTATGAAGTTCAGATTGTGGGGTATCTTTGTTTCAGGAGGTCCGTGAAGAGTATGGCGTTCAATTATTGGGTATCATTGTTTCAGGGGGTATGTGAAGAGTATGAAGTTCTGTTGTGGGGTTTCTTTATTTCAGGAGGTCAGTGAAGAGTATGAAGTTCAGATTGTGGGGTTTCTTTGTTTCACGATGTCTGTGAAGAGTATGAAGTTCAGTTTGTCGGGTTTCTTTGTTTCAGGAGGTCTGTGAAGAGTACGAAGTTCAGTTGTGGAGTTTCTTTGTTTCAGGGGGTCTGTGAAGAGTATGAAGTTCTGATTGTGGGGTTTCTTTGTTTCAGGATGTCTGTGAAGAGTATGAAGTTCAGATTGTGGGGTTTCTTCATTTCTGGGGGTCTGTCAAGAGTATGAAGTTCAGATTGTGGGGTTTCTTTGTTTCAGGAGGTCTGTGAAGAGAATGAAGTTCAGATTGTGGAGTTTCTTTGTTTCAGGAAGCCTGTGAAGAGTATGAAGTTCATATCGTGGGGGGTCTGTGATCAGTATGAAGTTCAGCTGTGGGGTTTCTTTGTTTCAGGATGTCTGTGACGAGGATGAAGATCAGATTGTGGGGTTTCTTTGTTTCAGGAGGTCCGTGAAGAGTATGGCGTTCAGTTATGGGGTATCATTGTTTCAGGGGGTATGTGAAGAGTATGAAGTTCTGTTGTGGGGTTTCTTTGTTTCAGGAGGTCAGTGAAGAGAATGAAGTTCAGAGTGGGGTGTTTTTGCTTCGGGTGGTCTATGTCCGTGAAGATTATGAAGTTCATTGTCGGGTTTCTTTGTTTCGGTGGGTCCGTGAATAATGTGAAGTTCAGATTGTGGGGTTTCTTTGTTTCAGGGGGTCTGTGAAGGGTATGAAGTTCAGATTGTGGGGTTTCTTTGTTTCACGAGGTCTGTGAAGAGTATGAAGTTCAGATTGTGGAGTTTCTTTGTTTCAGGAAGTCTGTGAAGAGTATGAAGTTCATATTGTGGGAGGTCTGTGATCAGTATGAAGTTCAGATTGTGGGGTTTCTTTGTTTCGCGATGTCTGTGATCAGTATGAAGTTCAGATTGTGGGGTTTCTTTGTTTCTGGAGCTCTGTGAAGAGTATGAAGTTCTGATTGTAGGGTTTCTTTGTTTCAGGAGCTCTGTGAAGAGTTTGAAGTTCAGATTGTGGGGTGTTTTTGCGTCGGGTGGTCTATGTCCGTGAAGATTATGAAGTTCATTGTCGGGTTTCTTTGTTTCGGGGGGTCCGTGAAGAATGTGATGTTCAGATTGTGGGGTTTCTTTGTTTCAGGGGGTCTGTGAAGGGTATGAAGTTCAGATTGTGGAGTTTCTTTGTTTCAGGAAGACCGTGAAGAGTATGAAGTTCATATTGTGGGGGGTCTGTGATCAGTATGAAGTTCAGCTTGTGGGGTTCCTATGTTTCAGGAGGTCTGTGAAGAGTATGAAGTTCAGTTGTAGGGTTTCTTTGTTTCAGGATGTCTGTGAAGAGGATGAACATCAGATTGTGGGGTTTCTTTGTTTCCGGACGTCTGTGAAGAGTATGAAGTTCAGATTCTGGGGTTTCTTTGTTTCAGGAGGTCCGTGAAGAGTATGGCGTTCAGTTACGGGGTTTCATTGTTTCAGGAGGTCCGTGAAGAATATGAAGTTCATTTCGTGGGGTTTTGTTTCAGGGGGGTCTGTGATCATTATGAAGTTCAGGTGCGTATTTTCTTTGTTTCAGGAGGTCTGTGAAGAGTATAAAGTTCAGATTGTGGGGTTACTTTGTTTCAGGAAGTCGCTGAAGAGTATGAAGTTCAGATTGTGAGGTTGTTTGTTTCCAGAGGACTATGAAGAGTATGAAGTTCAAATTGTGGGGTTTCTTTGTTTCGGGGTGTCTGTGAAGGGTATGCATTTCAGATTATGGGGTTCTGTTTCGGGGGGTCTGTGATCAGTATGAAGTTCAGTTGTGGGGTTTATTTGTTTCAGAATGTCTGTGACGAGGATGAAGTTCAGGTTGTGGGGTTTCTTTGTTTCCGGACGTCTGTGAAGAGTATGAAGCTCAGATTGTGGGGTTTCTTTGTTTCAGGAGGTCCGTGAAGAGTATGGCGTTCAGTTATTGGGTATCATTGTTTCAGGGGGTATGTGAAGAGTATGAAGTTCTGTTGTGGGGTTTCTTTATTTCAGGAGGTCAGTGAAGAGTATGAAGTTCAGATTGTGGGGTTTCTTTGTTTCACGATGTCTGTGAAGAGTATGAAGTTCAGTTTGTCGGGTTTCTTTGTTTCAGGAGGTCTGTGAAGAGTACGAAGTTCAGTTGTGGAGTTTCTTTGTTTCAGGGGGTCTGTGAAGAGTATGAAGTTCTGATTGTGGGGTTTCTTTGTTTCAGGATGTCTGTGAAGAGTATGAAGTTCAGATTGTGGGGTTTCTTCATTTCTGGGGGTCTGTCAAGAGTATGAAGTTCAGATTGTGGGGTTTCTTTGTTTCAGGAGGTCTGTGAAGAGAATGAAGTTCAGATTGTGGAGTTTCTTTGTTTCAGGAAGTCTGTGAAGAGTATGAAGTTCATATTGTGGGGGGTCTGTGATCAGTATGAAGTTCAGCTGTGGGGATTCTTTGTTTCAGGATGTCTGTGACGAGGATGAAGATCAGATTGTGGGGTTTCTTTGTTTCCGGAGGTCTGTGAAGAGTATGAAGTTCAGATTGTGGGGTATCTTTGTTTCAGGAGGTCCGTGAAGAGTATGGCGTTCAGTTATTGGGTATCATTGTTTCAGGGGGGATGTGAAGAGTATGAAGTTCTGTTGTGGGGTTTCTTTATTTCAGGAGGTCAGTGAAGAGTATGAAGTTCAGATTGTGGGGTATCTTTGTTTCAGGAGGTCCGTGAAGAGTATGGCGTTCAGTTATTGGGTATCATTGTTTCAGGGGGTATGTGAAGAGTATGAAGTTCTGTTGTGGGGTTTCTTTATTTCAGGAGGTCAGTGAAGAGTATGAAGTTCAGATTGTGGGGTTTCTTTGTTTCACGATGTCTGTGAAGAGTATGAAGTTCAGTTTGTCGGGTTTCTTTGTTTCAGGAGGTCTGTGAAGAGTACGAAGTTCAGTTGTGGAGTTTCTTTGTTTCAGGGGGTCTGTGAAGAGTATGAAGTTCTGATTGTGGGGTTTCTTTGTTTCAGGATGTCTGTGAAGAGTATGAAGTTCAGATTGTGGGGTTTCTTCATTTCTGGGGGTCTGTCAAGTGTATGAAGTTCAGATTGTGGGGTTTCTTTGTTTCAGGAGGTCTGTGAAGAGTATGAAGTTCAGATTGTGGGGTTTCTTCATTTCTGGGGGTCTGTGAAGAGAATGAAGTTCAGATTGTGGAGTTTCTTTGTTTCAGGAAGCCTGTGAAGAGTATGAAGTTCATATTGTGGGGGGTCTGTGATCAGTATGAAGTTCAGCTGTGGGGTTTCTTTGTTTCAGGATGTCTGTGACGAGGATGAAGATCAGATTGTAGGGTTTCTTTGTTTCCGGACGTCTGTGAAGAGTATGAAGTTCAGATTGTGCGGTTTCTATGTTTCAGGAGGTCCTTGAAGAGTATGGCTTTCAGTTATGGGGTATCATTGTTTCAGGGGGTATGTGAAGAGTATGAAGTTCTGTTGTGGGGTTTCTTTGTTTCAGGAGGTCAGTGAAGAGTATGAAGTTCAGATTGTTAAGTTTCTTTGTTTACGGAGGTCTTTGAAGTATATGAAGTTCATTTCGTGGGGTTTTGTTTCGGGGGGTCTGTGATCAGTATGAAGTTCAGGTGCGGATTTTCTTTGTTTCTGGAGCTCTGTGAAGAGTATGAAGTTCAGATTGTGGGGTTTCTTCATTTCTGGGGGTCTGTCAAGAGTATGAAGTTCAGATTGTGGGGTTTCTTTGTTTCAGGAGGTCTGTGAAGAGAATGACGTTCAGATTGTGGAGTTTCTTTGTTTCAGGAAGCCTGTGAAGAGTATGAAGTTCATATTGTGGGGGGTCTGTGATCAGTATGAAGTTCAGCTGTGGGGTTTCTTTGTTTCAGGATGTCTGTGACGAGGATGAAGATCAGATTGTGGGGTTTCTTTGTTTCCGGACGTCTGTGAAGAGTATGAAGTTCAGATTGTGCGGTTTCTATGTTTCAGGAGGTCCTTGAAGAGTATGGCTTTCAGTTATGGGGTATCATTGTTTCAGGGGGTATGTGAAGAGTATGAAGTTCTGTTGTGGGGTTTCTTTGTTTCAGGAGGTCAGTGAAGAGTATGAAGTTCAGATTGTTAAGTTTCTTTGTTTACGGAGGTCTTTGAAGAATATGAAGTTCATTTCATGGGGTTTTGTTTCGGGGGGTCTGTGATCAGTATGAAGTTCAGGTGCGGATTTTCTTTGTTTCTGGAGCTCTGTGAAGAGTATGAAGTTCAGATTGTTGGGTTTCTTTGTTTCGTGATGTCTGTGAAGAGTATGAAGTTCAGATTGTGGGGTGTTTTTGCTTCGGGTGGTCTATGTCCGTGAAGATTATGAAGTTCATTGTCGGGTTTCTTTGTTTCGGGGGGTCCGTGAAGAATGTGAAGTTCAGATTGTGGAGTTTCTTTGTTTCAGGGGGTCTGTGAAGGGTATGAAGTTCAGATTGTGGGGTTTCTTTGTTTCAGGATGTCTGTGAAGAGTATGAAGTTCAGATTGTGGAGTTTCTTTGTTTCAGGAAGTCTGTGAAGAGTATGAAGTTCATATTGTGGGAGGTCTGTGATCAGTATGAAGTTCAGATTGTGGGGTTTCTTTGTTTCAGAAGTCTGTGAAGAGAATGAAGTTCAGATTGTGGGGTTTCTTTGTTTCAGGAGGTCCGTGAAGAATATGAAGTTCAGATTGTGGGGTTTCTTCGTTTCAGGAGGTCTGTGAAGAGAATGAAGTTCAGATTGTGGGGTTTCTTTGTTTCAGGAGGTCTGTGAAGAGAATGAAGTTCAGATTTTGGAGTTTCTTTGTTTCAGGGGGGTCTGTGATCATTATGAAGTTCAGGTGCGTATTTTCTTTGTTTCAGGAGGTCTGTGAAGAGTATAAAGTTCAGATTGTGGGGTTACTTTGTTTCAGGAAGTCGCTGAAGAGTATGAAGTTCAGATTGTGAGGTTGTTTGTTTCCAGAGGACTATGAAGAGTATGAAGTTCAAATTGTGGGGTTTCTTTGTTTCGGGGTGTCTGTGAAGGGTATGCATTTCAGATTATGGGGTTCTGTTTCGGGGGGTCTGTGATCAGTATGAAGTTCAGTTGTGGGGTTTATTTGTTTCAGAATGTCTGTGACGAGGATGAAGTTCAGGTTGTGGGGTTTCTTTGTTTCCGGACGTCTGTGAAGAGTATGAAGCTCAGATTGTGGGGTTTCTTTGTTTCAGGAGGTCCGTGAAGAGTATGGCGTTCAGTTATTGGGTATCATTGTTTCAGGGGGTATGTGAAGAGTATGAAGTTCTGTTGTGGGGTTTCTTTATTTCAGGAGGTCAGTGAAGAGTATGAAGTTCAGATTGTGGGGTTTCTTTGTTTCACGATGTCTGTGAAGAGTATGAAGTTCAGTTTGTCGGGTTTCTTTGTTTCAGGAGGTCTGTGAAGAGTACGAAGTTCAGTTGTGGAGTTTCTTTGTTTCAGGGGGTCTGTGAAGAGTATGAAGTTCTGATTGTGGGGTTTCTTTGTTTCAGGATGTCTGTGAAGAGTATGAAGTTCAGATTGTGGGGTTTCTTCATTTCTGGGGGTCTGTCAAGAGTATGAAGTTCAGATTGTGGGGTTTCTTTGTTTCAGGAGGTCTGTGAAGAGAATGAAGTTCAGATTGTGGAGTTTCTTTGTTTCAGGAAGTCTGTGAAGAGTATGAAGTTCATATTGTGGGGGGTCTGTGATCAGTATGAAGTTCAGCTGTGGGGTTTCTTTGTTTCAGGATGTCTGTGACGAGGATGAAGATCAGATTGTGGGGTTTCTTTGTTTCCGGAGGTCTGTGAAGAGTATGAAGTTCAGATTGTGGGGTATCTTTGTTTCAGGAGGTCCGTGAAGAGTATGGCGTTCAGTTATTGGGTATCATTGTTTCAGGGGGGATGTGAAGAGTATGAAGTTCTGTTGTGGGGTTTCTTTATTTCAGGAGGTCAGTGAAGAGTATGAAGTTCAGATTGTGGGGTATCTTTGTTTCAGGAGGTCCGTGAAGAGTATGGCGTTCAGTTATTGGGTATCATTGTTTCAGGGGGTATGTGAAGAGTATGAAGTTCTGTTGTGGGGTTTCTTTATTTCAGGAGGTCAGTGAAGAGTATGAAGTTCAGATTGTGGGGTTTCTTTGTTTCACGATGTCTGTGAAGAGTATGAAGTTCAGTTTGTCGGGTTTCTTTGTTTCAGGAGGTCTGTGAAGAGTACGAAGTTCAGTTGTGGAGTTTCTTTGTTTCAGGGGGTCTGTGAAGAGTATGAAGTTCTGATTGTGGGGTTTCTTTGTTTCAGGATGTCTGTGAAGAGTATGAAGTTCAGATTGTGGGGTTTCTTCATTTCTGGGGGTCTGTCAAGAGTATGAAGTTCAGATTGTGGGGTTTCTTTGTTTCAGGAGGTCTGTGAAGAGAATGAAGTTCAGATTGTGGAGTTTCTTTGTTTCAGGAAGCCTGTGAAGAGTATGAAGTTCATATTGTGGGGGGTCTGTGATCAGTATGAAGTTCAGCTGTGGGGTTTCTTTGTTTCAGGATGTCTGTGACGAGTATGAAGTTCAGATTGTGGGGTTTCTTTGTTTCTGGAGCTCTGTGAAGAGTATGAAGTTCTGATTGTAGGGTTTCTTTGTTTCAGGAGCTCTGTGAAGAGTTTGAAGTTCAGATTGTGGGGTGTTTTTGCGTCGGGTGGTCTATGTCCGTGAAGATTATGAAGTTCATTGTCGGGTTTCTTTGTTTCGGGGGGTCCGTGAAGAATGTGATGTTCAGATTGTGGGGTTTCTTTGTTTCAGGGGGTCTGTGAAGGGTATGAAGTTCAGATTGTGGAGTTTCTTTGTTTCAGGAAGACCGTGAAGAGTATGAAGTTCATATTGTGGGGGGTCTGTGATCAGTATGAAGTTCAGCTTGTGGGGTTCCTATGTTTCAGGAGGTCTGTGAAGAGTATGAAGTTCAGTTGTAGGGTTTCTTTGTTTCAGGATGTCTGTGAAGAGGATGAACATCAGATTGTGGGGTTTCTTTGTTTCCGGACGTCTGTAAAGAGTATGAAGTTCAGATTCTGGGGTTTCTTTGTTTCAGGAGGTCCGTGAAGAGTATGGCGTTCAGTTACGGGGTTTCATTGTTTCAGGAGGTCCGTGAAGAATATGAAGTTCATTTCGTGGGGTTTTGTTTCAGGGGGGTCTGTGATCATTATGAAGTTCAGGTGCGTATTTTCTTTGTTTCAGGAGGTCTGTGAAGAGTATAAAGTTCAGATTGTGGGGTTACTTTGTTTCAGGAAGTCGCTGAAGAGTATGAAGTTCAGATTGTGAGGTTGTTTGTTTCCAGAGGACTATGAAGAGTATGAAGTTCAAATTGTGGGGTTTCTTTGTTTCGGGGTGTCTGTGAAGGGTATGCATTTCAGATTATGGGGTTCTGTTTCGGGGGGTCTGTGATCAGTATGAAGTTCAGTTGTGGGGTTTATTTGTTTCAGAATGTCTGTGACGAGGATGAAGTTCAGGTTGTGGGGTTTCTTTGTTTCCGGACGTCTGTGAAGAGTATGAAGCTCAGATTGTGGGGTTTCTTTGTTTCAGGAGGTCCGTGAAGAGTATGGCGTTCAGTTATTGGGTATCATTGTTTCAGGGGGTATGTGAAGAGTATGAAGTTCTGTTGTGGGGTTTCTTTATTTCAGGAGGTCAGTGAAGAGTATGAAGTTCAGATTGTGGGGTTTCTTTGTTTCACGATGTCTGTGAAGAGTATGAAGTTCAGTTTGTCGGGTTTCTTTGTTTCAGGAGGTCTGTGAAGAGTACGAAGTTCAGTTGTGGAGTTTCTTTGTTTCAGGGGGTCTGTGAAGAGTATGAAGTTCTGATTGTGGGGTTTCTTTGTTTCAGGATGTCTGTGAAGAGTATGAAGTTCAGATTGTGGGGTTTCTTCATTTCTGGGGGTCTGTCAAGAGTATGAAGTTCAGATTGTGGGGTTTCTTTGTTTCAGGAGGTCTGTGAAGAGAATGAAGTTCAGATTGTGGAGTTTCTTTGTTTCAGGAAGTCTGTGAAGAGTATGAAGTTCATATTGTGGGGGGTCTGTGATCAGTATGAAGTTCAGCTGTGGGGATTCTTTGTTTCAGGATGTCTGTGACGAGGATGAAGATCAGATTGTGGGGTTTCTTTGTTTCCGGAGGTCTGTGAAGAGTATGAAGTTCAGATTGTGGGGTATCTTTGTTTCAGGAGGTCCGTGAAGAGTATGGCGTTCAGTTATTGGGTATCATTGTTTCAGGGGGGATGTGAAGAGTATGAAGTTCTGTTGTGGGGTTTCTTTATTTCAGGAGGTCAGTGAAGAGTATGAAGTTCAGATTGTGGGGTATCTTTGTTTCAGGAGGTCCGTGAAGAGTATGGCGTTCAGTTATTGGGTATCATTGTTTCAGGGGGTATGTGAAGAGTATGAAGTTCTGTTGTGGGGTTTCTTTATTTCAGGAGGTCAGTGAAGAGTATGAAGTTCAGATTGTGGGGTTTCTTTGTTTCACGATGTCTGTGAAGAGTATGAAGTTCAGTTTGTCGGGTTTCTTTGTTTCAGGAGGTCTGTGAAGAGTACGAAGTTCAGTTGTGGAGTTTCTTTGTTTCAGGGGGTCTGTGAAGAGTATGAAGTTCTGATTGTGGGGTTTCTTTGTTTCAGGATGTCTGTGAAGAGTATGAAGTTCAGATTGTGGGGTTTCTTCATTTCTGGGGGTCTGTCAAGAGTATGAAGTTCAGATTGTGGGGTTTCTTTGTTTCAGGAGGTCTGTGAAGAGAATGAAGTTCAGATTGTGGAGTTTCTTTGTTTCAGGAAGCCTGTGAAGAGTATGAAGTTCATATTGTGGGGGGTCTGTGATCAGTATGAAGTTCAGCTGTGGGGTTTCTTTGTTTCAGGATGTCTGTGACGAGGATGAAGATCAGATTGTAGGGTTTCTTTGTTTCCGGACGTCTGTGAAGAGTATGAAGTTCAGATTGTGCGGTTTCTATGTTTCAGGAGGTCCTTGAAGAGTATGGCTTTCAGTTATGGGGTATCATTGTTTCAGGGGGTATGTGAAGAGTATGAAGTTCTGTTGTGGGGTTTCTTTGTTTCAGGAGGTCAGTGAAGAGTATGAAGTTCAGATTGTTAAGTTTCTTTGTTTACGGAGGTCTTTGAAGTATATGAAGTTCATTTCGTGGGGTTTTGTTTCGGGGGGTCTGTGATCAGTATGAAGTTCAGGTGCGGATTTTCTTTGTTTCTGGAGCTCTGTGAAGAGTATGAAGTTCAGATTGTGGGGTTTCTTCATTTCTGGGGGTCTGTCAAGAGTATGAAGTTCAGATTGTGGGGTTTCTTTGTTTCAGGAGGTCTGTGAAGAGAATGACGTTCAGATTGTGGAGTTTCTTTGTTTCAGGAAGCCTGTGAAGAGTATGAAGTTCATATTGTGGGGGGTCTGTGATCAGTATGAAGTTCAGCTGTGGGGTTTCTTTGTTTCAGGATGTCTGTGACGAGGATGAAGATCAGATTGTGGGGTTTCTTTGTTTCCGGACGTCTGTGAAGAGTATGAAGTTCAGATTGTGCGGTTTCTATGTTTCAGGAGGTCCTTGAAGAGTATGGCTTTCAGTTATGGGGTGTCATTGTTTCAGGGGGTATGTGAAGAGTATGAAGTTCTGTTGTGGGGTTTCTTTGTTTCAGGAGGTCAGTGAAGAGTATGAAGTTCAGATTGTTAAGTTTCTTTGTTTACGGAGGTCTTTGAAGAATATGAAGTTCATTTCATGGGGTTTTGTTTCGGGGGGTCTGTGATCAGTATGAAGTTCAGGTGCGGATTTTCTTTGTTTCTGGAGCTCTGTGAAGAGTATGAAGTTCAGATTGTTGGGTTTCTTTGTTTCGTGATGTCTGTGAAGAGTATGAAGTTCAGATTGTGGGGTGTTTTTGCTTCGGGTGGTCTATGTCCGTGAAGATTATGAAGTTCATTGTCGGGTTTCTTTGTTTCGGGGGGTCCGTGAAGAATGTGAAGTTCAGATTGTGGAGTTTCTTTGTTTCAGGGGGTCTGTGAAGGGTATGAAGTTCAGATTGTGGGGTTTCTTTGTTTCAGGATGTCTGTGAAGAGTATGAAGTTCAGATTGTGGAGTTTCTTTGTTTCAGGAAGTCTGTGAAGAGTATGAAGTTCATATTGTGGGAGGTCTGTGATCAGTATGAAGTTCAGATTGTGGGGTTTCTTTGTTTCAGAAGTCTGTGAAGAGAATGAAGTTCAGATTGTGGGGTTTCTTTGTTTCAGGAGGTCCGTGAAGAATATGAAGTTCAGATTGTGGGGTTTCTTCGTTTCAGGAGGTCTGTGAAGAGAATGAAGTTCAGATTGTGGGGTTTCTTTGTTTCAGGAGGTCTGTGAAGAGAATGAAGTTCAGATTTTGGAGTTTCTTTGTTTCAGGAGGTCTGTGAACAGTATGAAGTTCAGATTGTGGGGTTTCTTCGTTTCAGGAGGTCTGTGAGGAGAATGAAGTTCAGATTGTGGGGTTTCTTTGTTTCAGGAGGTCTGTGAGGAGAATGAAGTTCAGATTGTGGAGTTTCTTTGTTTCAGGAGGTCTGTGAAGAGTATGAAGTTCAGATTGTGGGGTTTCTTTGTTTCTGGAGCTCTGTGAAGAGTATGAAGTTCTGATTGTGGGGTTTCTTTGTTTCGGAGGGTCTGTGAAGAGTATGAAGTTCAGATTGTGGGGTTTCTTTGTTTCAGGAGGTCTGTGAAGAGAATGAAGTTCTGATTGTGGAGTTTCTTTGTCTCAGGAAGTCTGTGAAGAGTATGAAGTTCATATTCTGGGGGGTCTGTGATCAGTATGAAGTTCAGTTGTGGGGTTTCTTTGTTTCAGGATGTCTGTGACGAGGATGAAGGTCAGATTGTGGGGTTTCTTTGTTTACGGACGTCTGTGAAGAGTATGAAGTTCAGATTGTGGGGTTTCTTTGTTTCAGGAGGTCCGTGAAGAGTATGGCGTTCAGTTATGGGGTATCATTGTTTCAGGGGTATGTGAAGAGTATGAAGTTCTGTTGTGGGGTTTCTTTGTTTCAGGAGGTCTGTGAAGAGTATGAAGTTCATATTGTGGGGGGGTCTGTGATCAGTATGAAGTTCAGCTGTGGGGTTTCTTTGTTTCAGGATGTCTGTGACGAGGATGAAGATCAGATTGTGGGGTTTCTTTGTTTCCGGAGGTCTGTGAAGAGTATGAAGTTCAGATTGTGGGGTATCTTTGTTTCAGGAGGTCCGTGAAGAGTATGGCGTTCAGTTATTGGGTATCATTGTTTCAGGGGGGATGTGAAGAGTATGAAGTTCTGTTGTGGGGTTTCTTTATTTCAGGAGGTCAGTGAAGAGTATGAAGTTCAGATTGTGGGGTATCTTTGTTTCAGGAGGTCCGTGAAGAGTATGGCGTTCAGTTATTGGGTATCATTGTTTCAGGGGGTATGTGAAGAGTATGAAGTTCTGTTGTGGGGTTTCTTTATTTCAGGAGGTCAGTGAAGAGTATGAAGTTCAGATTGTGGGGTTTCTTTGTTTCACGATGTCTGTGAAGAGTATGAAGTTCAGTTTGTCGGGTTTCTTTGTTTCAGGAGGTCTGTGAAGAGTACGAAGTTCAGTTGTGGAGTTTCTTTGTTTCAGGGGGTCTGTGAAGAGTATGAAGTTCTGATTGTGGGGTTTCTTTGTTTCAGGATGTCTGTGAAGAGTATGAAGTTCAGATTGTGGGGTTTCTTCATTTCTGGGGGTCTGTCAAGAGTATGAAGTTCAGATTGTGGGGTTTCTTTGTTTCAGGAGGTCTGTGAAGAGAATGAAGTTCAGATTGTGGAGTTTCTTTGTTTCAGGAAGCCTGTGAAGAGTATGAAGTTCATATTGTGGGGGGTCTGTGATCAGTATGAAGTTCAGCTGTGGGGTTTCTTTGTTTCAGGATGTCTGTGACGAGGATGAAGATCAGATTGTAGGGTTTCTTTGTTTCCGGACGTCTGTGAAGAGTATGAAGTTCAGATTGTGCGGTTTCTATGTTTCAGGAGGTCCTTGAAGAGTATGGCTTTCAGTTATGGGGTATCATTGTTTCAGGGGGTATGTGAAGAGTATGAAGTTCTGTTGTGGGGTTTCTTTGTTTCAGGAGGTCAGTGAAGAGTATGAAGTTCAGATTGTTAAGTTTCTTTGTTTACGGAGGTCTTTGAAGTATATGAAGTTCATTTCGTGGGGTTTTGTTTCGGGGGGTCTGTGATCAGTATGAAGTTCAGGTGCGGATTTTCTTTGTTTCTGGAGCTCTGTGAAGAGTATGAAGTTCAGATTGTGGGGTTTCTTCATTTCTGGGGGTCTGTCAAGAGTATGAAGTTCAGATTGTGGGGTTTCTTTGTTTCAGGAGGTCTGTGAAGAGAATGACGTTCAGATTGTGGAGTTTCTTTGTTTCAGGAAGCCTGTGAAGAGTATGAAGTTCATATTGTGGGGGGTCTGTGATCAGTATGAAGTTCAGCTGTGGGGTTTCTTTGTTTCAGGATGTCTGTGACGAGGATGAAGATCAGATTGTGGGGTTTCTTTGTTTCCGGACGTCTGTGAAGAGTATGAAGTTCAGATTGTGCGGTTTCTATGTTTCAGGAGGTCCTTGAAGAGTATGGCTTTCAGTTATGGGGTATCATTGTTTCAGGGGGTATGTGAAGAGTATGAAGTTCTGTTGTGGGGTTTCTTTGTTTCAGGAGGTCAGTGAAGAGTATGAAGTTCAGATTGTTAAGTTTCTTTGTTTACGGAGGTCTTTGAAGAATATGAAGTTCATTTCATGGGGTTTTGTTTCGGGGGGTCTGTGATCAGTATGAAGTTCAGGTGCGGATTTTCTTTGTTTCTGGAGCTCTGTGAAGAGTATGAAGTTCAGATTGTTGGGTTTCTTTGTTTCGTGATGTCTGTGAAGAGTATGAAGTTCAGATTGTGGGGTGTTTTTGCTTCGGGTGGTCTATGTCCGTGAAGATTATGAAGTTCATTGTCGGGTTTCTTTGTTTCGGGGGGTCCGTGAAGAATGTGAAGTTCAGATTGTGGAGTTTCTTTGTTTCAGGGGGTCTGTGAAGGGTATGAAGTTCAGATTGTGGGGTTTCTTTGTTTCAGGATGTCTGTGAAGAGTATGAAGTTCAGATTGTGGAGTTTCTTTGTTTCAGGAAGTCTGTGAAGAGTATGAAGTTCATATTGTGGGAGGTCTGTGATCAGTATGAAGTTCAGATTGTGGGGTTTCTTTGTTTCAGAAGTCTGTGAAGAGAATGAAGTTCAGATTGTGGGGTTTCTTTGTTTCAGGAGGTCCGTGAAGAATATGAAGTTCAGATTGTGGGGTTTCTTCGTTTCAGGAGGTCTGTGAAGAGAATGAAGTTCAGATTGTGGGGTTTCTTTGTTTCAGGAGGTCTGTGAAGAGAATGAAGTTCAGATTTTGGAGTTTCTTTGTTTCAGGAGGTCTGTGAACAGTATGAAGTTCAGATTGTGGGGTTTCTTCGTTTCAGGAGGTCTGTGAGGAGAATGAAGTTCAGATTGTGGGGTTTCTTTGTTTCAGGAGGTCTGTGAAGAGAATGAAGTTCAGATTGTGGAGTTTCTTTGTTTCAGGAGGTCTGTGAAGAGTATGAAGTTCAGATTGTGGGGTTTCTTTGTTTCTGGAGCTCTGTGAAGAGTATGAAGTTCTGATTGTGGGGTTTCTTTGTTTCGGAGGGTCTGTGAAGAGTATGAAGTTCAGATTGTGGGGTTTCTTTGTTTCAGGAGGTCTGTGAAGAGAATGAAGTTCTGATTGTGGAGTTTCTTTGTCTCAGGAAGTCTGTGAAGAGTATGAAGTTCATATTCTGGGGGGTCTGTGATCAGTATGAAGTTCAGTTGTGGGGTTTCTTTGTTTCAGGATGTCTGTGACGAGGATGAAGGTCAGATTGTGGGGTTTCTTTGTTTACGGACGTCTGTGAAGAGTATGAAGTTCAGATTGTGGGGTTTCTTTGTTTCAGGAGGTCCATGAAGAGTATGGCGTTCAGTTATGGGGTATCATTGTTTCAGGGGTATGTGAAGAGTATGAAGTTCTGTTGTGGGGTTTCTTTGTTTCAGGAGGTCAGTGAAGAGTATGAAGTTCAGATTGTTAAGTTTCTTTGTTTACGGAGGTCTTTGAAGAATATGAAGTTCATTTCATGGGGTTTTGTTTCGGGGGGGTCTGTGATCAGTATGAAGTTCAGGTGCGGATTTTCTTTGTTTCTGGAGCTCTGTGAAGAGTATGAAGTTCAGATTCTGGGGTTTCTTTGTTTCAGGAGGTCCGTGAAGAGTATGGCGTTCAGTTACGGGGTTTCATTGTTTCAGGAGGTCCGTGAAGAATATGAAGTTCATTTCATGGGGTTTTGTTTCAGGGGGGTCTGTGATCATTATGAAGTTCAGGTGCGTATTTTCTTTGTTTCAGGAGGTCTGTGAAGAGTATAAAGTTCAGATTGTGGGGTTACTTTGTTTCAGGAAGTCCCTGAAGAGTATGAAGTTCAGATTGTGAGGTTGTTTGTTTCCAGAGGACTATGAACAGTATGAAGTTCAAATTGTGGGGTTTCTTTGTTTCGGGATGTCTGTGAAGGGTATGCATTTCAGATTATGGGGTTCTGTTTCGGGGGGTCTGTGATCAGTATGAAGTTCAGTTGTGGGGTTTATTTGTTTCAGAATGTCTGTGACGAGGATGAAGTTCAGGTTGTGGGGTTTCTTTGTTTCCGGACGTCTGTGAAGAGTATGAAGCTCAGATTGTGGGGTTTCTTTGTTTCAGGAGGTCCGTGAAGAGTATGGCGTTCAGTTATTGGGTATCATTGTTTCAGGGGGTATGTGAAGAGTATGAAGTTCTGTTGTGGGGTTTCTTTATTTCAGGAGGTCAGTGAAGAGTATGAAGTTCAGATTGTGGGGTTTCTTTGTTTCACGATGTCTGTGAAGAGTATGAAGTTCAGTTTGTCGGGTTTCTTTGTTTCAGGAGGTCTGTGAAGAGTACGAAGTTCAGTTGTGGAGTTTCTTTGTTTCAGGGGGTCTGTGAAGAGTATGAAGTTCTGATTGTGGGGTTTCTTTGTTTCAGGATGTCTGTGAAGAGTATGAAGTTCAGATTGTGGGGTTTCTTCATTTCTGGGGGTCTGTCAAGAGTATGAAGTTCAGATTGTGGGGTTTCTTTGTTTCAGGAAGTCTGTGAAGAGAATGAAGTTCAGATTGTGGAGTTTCTTTGTTTCAGGAAGCCTGTGAAGAGTATGAAGTTCATATTGTGGGGGGTCTGTGATCAGTATGAAGTTCAGCTGTGGGGTTTCTTTGTTTCAGGATGTCTGTGACGAGGATGAAGATCAGATTGTGGGGTTTCTTTGTTTCCGGAGGTCTGTGAAGAGTATGAAGTTCAGATTGTGGGGTATCTTTGTTTCAGGAGGTCCGTGAAGAGTATGGCGTTCAGTTATTGGGTATCATTGTTTCAGGGGGTATGTGAAGAGTATGAAGTTCTGTTGTGGGGTTTCTTTATTTCAGGAGGTCAGTGAAGAGTATGAAGTTCAGATTGTGGGGTTTCTTTGTTTCACGATGTCTGTGAAGAGTATGAAGTTCAGTTTGTCGGGTTTCTTTGTTTCAGGAGGTCTGTGAAGAGTACGAAGTTCAGTTGTGGAGTTTCTTTGTTTCAGGGGGTCTGTGAAGAGTATGAAGTTCTGATTGTGGGGTTTCTTTGTTTCAGGATGTCTGTGAAGAGTATGAAGTTCAGATTGTGGGGTTTCTTCATTTCTGGGGGTCTGTCAAGAGTATGAAGTTCAGATTGTGGGGTTTCTTTGTTTCAGGAGGTCTGTGAAGAGAATGAAGTTCAGATTGTGGAGTTTCTTTGTTTCAGGAAGCCTGTGAAGAGTATGAAGTTCATATTGTGGGGGGTCTGTGATCAGTATGAAGTTCAGCTGTGGGGTTTCTTTGTTTCAGGATGTCTGTGACGAGGATGAAGATCAGATTGTGGGGTTTCTTTGTTTCAGGAGGTCCGTGAAGAGTATGGCGTTCAGTTATGGGGTATCATTGTTTCAGGGGGTATGTGAAGAGTATGAAGTTCTGTTGTGGGGTTTCTTTGTTTCAGGAGGTCAGTGAAGAGAATGAAGTTCAGAGTGGGGTGTTTTTGCTTCGGGTGGTCTATGTCCGTGAAGATTATGAAGTTCATTGTCGGGTTTCTTTGTTTCGGTGGGTCCGTGAATAATGTGAAGTTCAGATTGTGGGGTTTCTTTGTTTCAGGGGGTCTGTGAAGGGTATGAAGTTCAGATTGTGGGGTTTCTTTGTTTCACGAGGTCTGTGAAGAGTATGAAGTTCAGATTGTGGAGTTTCTTTGTTTCAGGAAGTCTGTGAAGAGTATGAAGTTCATATTGTGGGAGGTCTGTGATCAGTATGAAGTTCAGATTGTGGGGTTTCTTTGTTTCGCGATGTCTGTGATCAGTATGAAGTTCAGATTGTGGGGTTTCTTTGTTTCTGGAGCTCTGTGAAGAGTATGAAGTTCTGATTGTAGGGTTTCTTAGTTTCAGGAGCTCTGTGAAGAGTTTTAAGTTCAGATTGTGGGGTGTTTTTGCGTCGGGTGGTCTATGTCCGTGAAGATTATGAAGTTCATTGTCGGGTTTCTTTGTTTCGGGGGGTCCGTGAAGAATGTGATGTTCAGATTGTGGGGTTTCTTTGTTTCAGGGGGTCTGTGAAGGGTATGAAGTTCAGATTGTGGAGTTTCTTTGTTTCAGGAAGACCGTGAAGAGTATGAAGTTCATATTCTGGGGGGTCTGTGATCAGTATGAAGTTCAGCTTGTGGGGTTCCTATGTTTCAGGAGGTCTGTGAAGAGTACGAAGTTCAGATTGTGGGGTTTCTTTGTTTCTGGAGCTCTGTGAAGAGTATGAAATTCTGATTGTAGGGTTTCTTTGTTTCAGGAGCTCTGTGAAGAGTTTGAAGTTCAGATTGTGGAGTTTCTTTGTTTCAGGAAGACCGTGAAGAGTATGAAGTTCATATTGTGGGGGGTCTGTGATCAGTATGAAGTTCAGCTTGTGGGGTTCCTATGTTTCAGGAGGTCTGTGAAGAGTATGAAGTTCAGTTGTAGGGTTTCTTTGTTTCAGGATGTCTGTGAAGAGGATGAACATCAGATTGTGGGGTTTCTTTGTTTCCGGACGTCTGTGAAGAGTATGAAGTTCAGATTCTGGGGTTTCTTTGTTTCAGGAGGTCCGTGAAGAGTATGGCGTTCAGTTACGGGGTTTCATTGTTTCAGGAGGTCCGTGAAGAATATGAAGTTCATTTCGTGGGGTTTTGTTTCAGGGGGGTCTGTGATCATTATGAAGTTCAGGTGCGTATTTTCTTTGTTTCAGGAGGTCTGTGAAGAGTATAAAGTTCAGATTGTGGGGTTACTTTGTTTCAGGAAGTCGCTGAAGAGTATGAAGTTCAGATTGTGAGGTTGTTTGTTTCCAGAGGACTATGAAGAGTATGAAGTTCAAATTGTGGGGTTTCTTTGTTTCGGGGTGTCTGTGAAGGGTATGCATTTCAGATTATGGGGTTCTGTTTCGGGGGGTCTGTGATCAGTATGAAGTTCAGTTGTGGGGTTTATTTGTTTCAGAATGTCTGTGACGAGGATGAAGTTCAGGTTGTGGGGTTTCTTTGTTTCCGGACGTCTGTGAAGAGTATGAAGTTCAGATTGTGGGGTTTCTTCATTTCTGGGGGTCTGTCAAGAGTATGAAGTTCAGATTGTGGGGTTTCTTTGTTTCAGGAGGTCTGTGAAGAGAATGAAGTTCAGATTGTGGAGTTTCTTTGTTTCAGGAAGCCTGTGAAGAGTATGAAGTTCATATTGTGGGGGGTCTGTGATCAGTATGAAGTTCAGCTGTGGGGTTTCTTTGTTTCAGGATGTCTGTGACGAGGATGAAGATCAGATTGTGGGGTTTCTTTGTTTCCGGAGGTCTGTGAAGAGTATGAAGTTCAGATTGTGGGGTATCTTTGTTTCAGGAGGTCCGTGAAGAGTATGGCGTTCAGTTATTGGGTATCATTGTTTCAGGGGGTATGTGAAGAGTATGAAGTTCTGTTGTGGGGTTTCTTTATTTCAGGAGGTCAGTGAAGAGTATGAAGTTCAGATTGTGGGGTTTCTTTGTTTCACGATGTCTGTGAAGAGTATGAAGTTCAGTTTGTCGGGTTTCTTTGTTTCAGGAGGTCTGTGAAGAGTACGAAGTTCAGTTGTGGAGTTTCTTTGTTTCAGGGGGTCTGTGAAGAGTATGAAGTTCTGATTGTGGGGTTTCTTTGTTTCAGGATGTCTGTGAAGAGTATGAAGTTCAGATTGTGGGGTTTCTTCATTTCTGGGGGTCTGTCAAGAGTATGAAGTTCAGATTGTGGGGTTTCTTTGTTTCAGGAGGTCTGTGAAGAGAATGAAGTTCAGATTGTGGAGTTTCTTTGTTTCAGGAAGCCTGTGAAGAGTATGAAGTTCATATTGTGGGGGGTCTGTGATCAGTATGAAGTTCAGCTGTGGGGTTTCTTTGTTTCAGGATGTCTGTGACGAGGATGAAGATCAGATTGTGGGGTTTCTTTGTTTCAGGAGGTCCGTGAAGAGTATGGCGTTCAGTTATGGGGTATCATTGTTTCAGGGGGTATGTGAAGAGTATGAAGTTCTGTTGTGGGGTTTCTTTGTTTCAGGAGGTCAGTGAAGAGAATGAAGTTCAGAGTGGGGTGTTTTTGCTTCGGGTGGTCTATGTCCGTGAAGATTATGAAGTTCATTGTCGGGTTTCTTTGTTTCGGTGGGTCCGTGAATAATGTGAAGTTCAGATTGTGGGGTTTCTTTGTTTCAGGGGGTCTGTGAAGGGTATGAAGTTCAGATTGTGGGGTTTCTTTGTTTCACGAGGTCTGTGAAGAGTATGAAGTTCAGATTGTGGAGTTTCTTTGTTTCAGGAAGTCTGTGAAGAGTATGAAGTTCATATTGTGGGAGGTCTGTGATCAGTATGAAGTTCAGATTGTGGGGTTTCTTTGTTTCGCGATGTCTGTGATCAGTATGAAGTTCAGATTGTGGGGTTTCTTTGTTTCTGGAGCTCTGTGAAGAGTATGAAGTTCTGATTGTAGGGTTTCTTAGTTTCAGGAGCTCTGTGAAGAGTTTTAAGTTCAGATTGTGGGGTGTTTTTGCGTCGGGTGGTCTATGTCCGTGAAGATTATGAAGTTCATTGTCGGGTTTCTTTGTTTCGGGGGGTCCGTGAAGAATGTGATGTTCAGATTGTGGGGTTTCTTTGTTTCAGGGGGTCTGTGAAGGGTATGAAGTTCAGATTGTGGAGTTTCTTTGTTTCAGGAAGACCGTGAAGAGTATGAAGTTCATATTCTGGGGGGTCTGTGATCAGTATGAAGTTCAGCTTGTGGGGTTCCTATGTTTCAGGAGGTCTGTGAAGAGTACGAAGTTCAGATTGTGGGGTTTCTTTGTTTCTGGAGCTCTGTGAAGAGTATGAAATTCTGATTGTAGGGTTTCTTTGTTTCAGGAGCTCTGTGAAGAGTTTGAAGTTCAGATTGTGGAGTTTCTTTGTTTCAGGAAGACCGTGAAGAGTATGAAGTTCATATTGTGGGGGGTCTGTGATCAGTATGAAGTTCAGCTTGTGGGGTTCCTATGTTTCAGGAGGTCTGTGAAGAGTATGAAGTTCAGTTGTAGGGTTTCTTTGTTTCAGGATGTCTGTGAAGAGGATGAACATCAGATTGTGGGGTTTCTTTGTTTCCGGACGTCTGTGAAGAGTATGAAGTTCAGATTCTGGGGTTTCTTTGTTTCAGGAGGTCCGTGAAGAGTATGGCGTTCAGTTACGGGGTTTCATTGTTTCAGGAGGTCCGTGAAGAATATGAAGTTCATTTCGTGGGGTTTTGTTTCAGGGGGGTCTGTGATCATTATGAAGTTCAGGTGCGTATTTTCTTTGTTTCAGGAGGTCTGTGAAGAGTATAAAGTTCAGATTGTGGGGTTACTTTGTTTCAGGAAGTCGCTGAAGAGTATGAAGTTCAGATTGTGAGGTTGTTTGTTTCCAGAGGACTATGAAGAGTATGAAGTTCAAATTGTGGGGTTTCTTTGTTTCGGGGTGTCTGTGAAGGGTATGCATTTCAGATTATGGGGTTCTGTTTCGGGGGGTCTGTGATCAGTATGAAGTTCAGTTGTGGGGTTTATTTGTTTCAGAATGTCTGTGACGAGGATGAAGTTCAGGTTGTGGGGTTTCTTTGTTTCCGGACGTCTGTGAAGAGTATGAAGTTCAGATTGTGGGGTTTCTTCATTTCTGGGGGTCTGTCAAGAGTATGAAGTTCAGATTGTGGGGTTTCTTTGTTTCAGGAGGTCTGTGAAGAGAATGAAGTTCAGATTGTGGAGTTTCTTTGTTTCAGGAAGCCTGTGAAGAGTATGAAGTTCATATTGTGGGGGGTCTGTGATCAGTATGAAGTTCAGCTGTGGGGTTTCTTTGTTTCAGGATGTCTGTGACGAGGATGAAGATCAGATTGTGGGGTTTCTTTGTTTCCGGAGGTCTGTGAAGAGTATGAAGTTCAGATTGTGGGGTATCTTTGTTTCAGGAGGTCCGTGAAGAGTATGGCGTTCAGTTATTGGGTATCATTGTTTCAGGGGGTATGTGAAGAGTATGAAGTTCTGTTGTGGGGTTTCTTTATTTCAGGAGGTCAGTGAAGAGTATGAAGTTCAGATTGTGGGGTTTCTTTGTTTCACGATGTCTGTGAAGAGTATGAAGTTCAGTTTGTCGGGTTTCTTTGTTTCAGGAGGTCTGTGAAGAGTACGAAGTTCAGTTGTGGAGTTTCTTTGTTTCAGGGGGTCTGTGAAGAGTATGAAGTTCTGATTGTGGGGTTTCTTTGTTTCAGGATGTCTGTGAAGAGTATGAAGTTCAGATTGTGGGGTTTCTTCATTTCTGGGGGTCTGTCAAGAGTATGAAGTTCAGATTGTGGGGTTTCTTTGTTTCAGGAGGTCTGTGAAGAGAATGAAGTTCAGATTGTGGAGTTTCTTTGTTTCAGGAAGCCTGTGAAGAGTATGAAGTTCATATTGTGGGGGGTCTGTGATCAGTATGAAGTTCAGCTGTGGGGTTTCTTTGTTTCAGGATGTCTGTGACGAGGATGAAGATCAGATTGTGGGGTTTCTTTGTTTCAGGAGGTCCGTGAAGAGTATGGCGTTCAGTTATGGGGTATCATTGTTTCAGGGGGTATGTGAAGAGTATGAAGTTCTGTTGTGGGGTTTCTTTGTTTCAGGAGGTCAGTGAAGAGAATGAAGTTCAGAGTGGGGTGTTTTTGCTTCGGGTGGTCTATGTCCGTGAAGATTATGAAGTTCATTGTCGGGTTTCTTTGTTTCGGTGGGTCCGTGAATAATGTGAAGTTCAGATTGTGGGGTTTCTTTGTTTCAGGGGGTCTGTGAAGGGTATGAAGTTCAGATTGTGGGGTTTCTTTGTTTCACGAGGTCTGTGAAGAGTATGAAGTTCAGATTGTGGAGTTTCTTTGTTTCAGGAAGTCTGTGAAGAGTATGAAGTTCATATTGTGGGAGGTCTGTGATCAGTATGAAGTTCAGATTGTGGGGTTTCTTTGTTTCGCGATGTCTGTGATCAGTATGAAGTTCAGATTGTGGGGTTTCTTTGTTTCTGGAGCTCTGTGAAGAGTATGAAGTTCTGATTGTAGGGTTTCTTAGTTTCAGGAGCTCTGTGAAGAGTTTTAAGTTCAGATTGTGGGGTGTTTTTGCGTCGGGTGGTCTATGTCCGTGAAGATTATGAAGTTCATTGTCGGGTTTCTTTGTTTCGGGGGGTCCGTGAAGAATGTGATGTTCAGATTGTGGGGTTTCTTTGTTTCAGGGGGTCTGTGAAGGGTATGAAGTTCAGATTGTGGAGTTTCTTTGTTTCAGGAAGACCGTGAAGAGTATGAAGTTCATATTCTGGGGGGTCTGTGATCAGTATGAAGTTCAGCTTGTGGGGTTCCTATGTTTCAGGAGGTCTGTGAAGAGTACGAAGTTCAGATTGTGGGGTTTCTTTGTTTCTGGAGCTCTGTGAAGAGTATGAAATTCTGATTGTAGGGTTTCTTTGTTTCAGGAGCTCTGTGAAGAGTTTGAAGTTCAGATTGTGGAGTTTCTTTGTTTCAGGAAGACCGTGAAGAGTATGAAGTTCATATTGTGGGGGGTCTGTGATCAGTATGAAGTTCAGCTTGTGGGGTTCCTATGTTTCAGGAGGTCTGTGAAGAGTATGAAGTTCAGTTGTAGGGTTTCTTTGTTTCAGGATGTCTGTGAAGAGGATGAACATCAGATTGTGGGGTTTCTTTGTTTCCGGACGTCTGTGAAGAGTATGAAGTTCAGATTCTGGGGTTTCTTTGTTTCAGGAGGTCCGTGAAGAGTATGGCGTTCAGTTACGGGGTTTCATTGTTTCAGGAGGTCCGTGAAGAATATGAAGTTCATTTCGTGGGGTTTTGTTTCAGGGGGGTCTGTGATCATTATGAAGTTCAGGTGCGTATTTTCTTTGTTTCAGGAGGTCTGTGAAGAGTATAAAGTTCAGATTGTGGGGTTACTTTGTTTCAGGAAGTCGCTGAAGAGTATGAAGTTCAGATTGTGAGGTTGTTTGTTTCCAGAGGACTATGAAGAGTATGAAGTTCAAATTGTGGGGTTTCTTTGTTTCGGGGTGTCTGTGAAGGGTATGCATTTCAGATTATGGGGTTCTGTTTCGGGGGGTCTGTGATCAGTATGAAGTTCAGTTGTGGGGTTTATTTGTTTCAGAATGTCTGTGACGAGGATGAAGTTCAGGTTGTGGGGTTTCTTTGTTTCCGGACGTCTGTGAAGAGTATGAAGCTCAGATTGTGGGGTTTCTTTGTTTCAGGAGGTCCGTGAAGAGTATGGCGTTCAGTTATTGGGTATCATTGTTTCAGGGGGTATGTGAAGAGTATGAAGTTCTGTTGTGGGGTTTCTTTATTTCAGGAGGTCAGTGAAGAGTATGAAGTTCAGATTGTGGGGTTTCTTTGTTTCACGATGTCTGTGAAGAGTATGAAGTTCAGTTTGTCGGGTTTCTTTGTTTCAGGAGGTCTGTGAAGAGTACGAAGTTCAGTTGTGGAGTTTCTTTGTTTCAGGATGTCTGTGAAGAGTATGAAGTTCAGATTGTGGGGTTTCTTCATTTCTGGGGGTCTGTCAAGAGTATGAAGTTCAGATTGTGGGGTTTCTTTGTTTCAGGAGGTCTGTGAAGAGAATGAAGTTCAGATTGTGGAGTTTCTTTGTTTCAGGAAGCCTGTGAAGAGTATGAAGTTCATATTGTGGGGGGTCTGTGATCAGTATGAAGTTCAGCTGTGGGGTTTCTTTGTTTCAGGATGTCTGTGACGAGGATGAAGATCAGATTGTGGGGTTTCTTTGTTTCCGGAGGTCTGTGAAGAGTATGAAGTTCAGATTGTGGGGTATCTTTGTTTCAGGAGGTCCGTGAAGAGTATGGCGTTCAGTTATTGGGTATCATTGTTTCAGGGGGTATGTGAAGAGTATGAAGTTCTGTTGTGGGGTTTCTTTATTTCAGGAGGTCAGTGAAGAGTATGAAGTTCAGATTGTGGGGTTTCTTTGTTTCACGATGTCTGTGAAGAGTATGAAGTTCAGTTTGTCGGGTTTCTTTGTTTCAGGAGGTCTGTGAAGAGTACGAAGTTCAGTTGTGGAGTTTCTTTGTTTCAGGGGGTCTGTGAAGAGTATGAAGTTCTGATTGTGGGGTTTCTTTGTTTCAGGATGTCTGTGAAGAGTATGAAGTTCAGATTGTGGGGTTTCTTCATTTCTGGGGGTCTGTCAAGAGTATGAAGTTCAGATTGTGGGGTTTCTTTGTTTCAGGAGGTCTGTGAAGAGAATGAAGTTCAGATTGTGGAGTTTCTTTGTTTCAGGAAGCCTGTGAAGAGTATGAAGTTCATATTGTGGGGGGTCTGTGATCAGTATGAAGTTCAGCTGTGGGGTTTCTTTGTTTCAGGATGTCTGTGACGAGGATGAAGATCAGATTGTGGGGTTTCTTTGTTTCAGGAGGTCCGTGAAGAGTATGGCGTTCAGTTATGGGGTATCATTGTTTCAGGGGGTATGTGAAGAGTATGAAGTTCTGTTGTGGGGTTTCTTTGTTTCAGGAGGTCAGTGAAGAGAATGAAGTTCAGAGTGGGGTGTTTTTGCTTCGGGTGGTCTATGTCCGTGAAGATTATGAAGTTCATTGTCGGGTTTCTTTGTTTCGGTGGGTCCGTGAATAATGTGAAGTTCAGATTGTGGGGTTTCTTTGTTTCAGGGGGTCTGTGAAGGGTATGAAGTTCAGATTGTGGGGTTTCTTTGTTTCACGAGGTCTGTGAAGAGTATGAAGTTCAGATTGTGGAGTTTCTTTGTTTCAGGAAGTCTGTGAAGAGTATGAAGTTCATATTGTGGGAGGTCTGTGATCAGTATGAAGTTCAGATTGTGGGGTTTCTTTGTTTCGCGATGTCTGTGATCAGTATGAAGTTCAGATTGTGGGGTTTCTTTGTTTCTGGAGCTCTGTGAAGAGTATGAAGTTCTGATTGTAGGGTTTCTTAGTTTCAGGAGCTCTGTGAAGAGTTTGAAGTTCAGATTGTGGGGTGTTTTTGCGTCGGGTGGTCTATGTCCGTGAAGATTATGAAGTTCATTGTCGGGTTTCTTTGTTTCGGGGGGTCCGTGAAGAATGTGATGTTCAGATTGTGGGGTTTCTTTGTTTCCGGGGGTCTGTGAAGAGTATGAAGTTCAGATTGTGGAGTTTCTTTGTTTCAGGAAGACCGTGAAGAGTATGAAGTTCATATTCTGGGGGGTCTGTGATCAGTATGAAGTTCAGCTTGTGGGGTTCCTATGTTTCAGGAGGTCTGTGAAGAGTACGAAGTTCAGATTGTGGGGTTTCTTTGTTTCTGGAGCTCTGTGAAGAGTATGAAATTCTGATTGTAGGGTTTCTTTGTTTCAGGAGCTCTGTGAAGAGTTTGAAGTTCAGATTGTGGAGTTTCTTTGTTTCAGGAAGACCGTGAAGAGTATGAAGTTCATATTGTGGGGGGTCTGTGATCAGTATGAAGTTCAGCTTGTGGGGTTCCTATGTTTCAGGAGGTCTGTGAAGAGTATGAAGTTCAGTTGTAGGGTTTCTTTGTTTCAGGATGTCTGTGAAGAGGATGAACATCAGATTGTGGGGTTTCTTTGTTTCCGGACGTCTGTGAAGAGTATGAAGTTCAGATTCTGGGGTTTCTTTGTTTCAGGAGGTCCGTGAAGAGTATGGCGTTCAGTTACGGGGTTTCATTGTTTCAGGAGGTCCGTGAAGAATATGAAGTTCATTTCGTGGGGTTTTGTTTCAGGGGGGTCTGTGATCATTATGAAGTTCAGGTGCGTATTTTCTTTGTTTCAGGAGGTCTGTGAAGAGTATAAAGTTCAGATTGTGGGGTTACTTTGTTTCAGGAAGTCCCTGAAGAGTATGAAGTTCAGATTGTGAGGTTGTTTGTTTCCAGAGGACTATGAAGAGTATGAAGTTCAAATTGTGGGGTTTCTTTGTTTCGGGGTGTCTGTGAAGGGTATGCATTTCAGATTATGGGGTTCTGTTTCGGGGGGTCTGTGAAGGGTATGAAGTTCAGATTGTGGAGTTTCTTTGTTTCAGGAAGACCGTGAAGAGTATGAAGTTCATATTGTGGGGGGTCTGTGATCAGTATGAAGTTCAGCTTGTGGGGTTCCTATGTTTCAGGAGGTCTGTGAAGAGTATGAAGTTCAGTTGTAGGGTTTCTTTGTTTCAGGATGTCTGTGAAGAGGATGAACATCAGATTGTGGGGTTTCTTTGTTTCCGGACGTCTGTGAAGAGTATGAAGTTCAGATTGTGGGGTTTCTTTGTTTCAGGAGGTCCGTGAAGAGCATGGCGTTCAGTTACGGGGTTTCATTGTTTCAGGAGGTCCGTGAAGAATATGAAGTTCATTTTGTGGGGTTTTGTTTCAGGGGGGTCTGTGATCAGTATGAAGTTCAGTTGTGGGGTTTATTTGTTTCAGGAGGTCTGTGAAGAGTATGAAGTTCAGATTGTGGGGTTACTTTGTTTCAGGAAGTCCCTGAAGAGTACGAAGTTCAGATTGTGAGGTTGTATGTTTCCAGAGGACTATGAAGAGTATGAAGTTCAAATTGTGGGGTTTCTTTGTTTCGGGGTGTCTGTGAAGGGTATGCATTTCAGATTATGGGGTTCTGTTTCGGGGGGTCTGTGATCAGTATGAAGTTCAGTTGTGGGGTTTATTTGTTTCAGGATGTCTGTGACGAGGATGAAGATCAGATTGTGGGGTTTCTTTGTTTACGGACGTCTGTGAAGAGTATGAAGTTCAGATTGTGGGGTTTCTTTGTTTCAGGAGGTCCGTGAAGAGTATGGCGTTTAGTTATGAAGTATCATTGTTTCAGGGGGTATGTGAAGAGTATGAAGTTCTGTTGTGGGGTTTCTTTGTTTCAGGAGGTCAGTGAAGAGTATGAAGTTCAGATTGTTAAGTTTCTTTGTTTACGGAGTTCTTTGAAGAATATGAAGTACATTTCGTGGGGTTTTGTTTCGGGGGGTCTGTGATCAGTATGAAGTTCAGGTGCGGATTTTCTTTGTTTCAGGAGGTCTGTGAAGAGTCTGAAGTTCTCATTGTAGGGTTTCTTTGTTTCAGGAGCTCTGTGAAGAGTATGAAGTTCAGATTGTGGGGTTTCTTTGTTTCGCGATGTCTGTGATCAGTATGAAGTTCAGATTGTGGGGTTTCTTTGTTTCTGGAGCTCTGTGAAGAGTATGAAGTTCTGATTGTAGGATTTCTTTGTTTCAGGAGCTCTGTGAAGAGTTTGAAGTTCAGATTGTGGGGTGTTTTTGCGTCGGGTGGTCTATGTCCGTGAAGATTATGAAGTTCATTGTCGGGTTTCTTTGTTTCGGGGGGTCCGTGAAGAATGTGAAGTTCAGATTGTGGGGTTTCTTTGTTTCAGGGGGTCTGTGAAGGGTATGAAGTTCAGATTGTGGAGTTTCTTTGTTTCAGGAAGACCGTGAAGAGTATGAAGTTCATATTGTGGGGGGTCTGTGATCAGTATGAAGTTCAGCTTGTGGGGTTCCTATGTTTCAGGAGGTCTGTGAAGAGTATGAAGTTCAGTTGTAGGGTTTCTTTGTTTCAGGATGTCTGTGAAGAGGATGAACATCAGATTGTGGGGTTTCTTTGTTTCCGGACGTCTGTGAAGAGTATGAAGTTCAGATTGTGGGGTTTCTTTGTTTCAGGAGGTCCGTGAAGAGCATGGCGTTCAGTTACGGGGTTTCATTGTTTCAGGAGGTCCGTGAAGAATATGAAGTTCATTTTGTGGGGTTTTGTTTCAGGGGGGTCTGTGATCAGTATGAAGTTCAGTTGTGGGGTTTATTTGTTTCAGGAGGTCTGTGAAGAGTATGAAGTTCAGATTGTGGGGTTACTTTGTTTCAGGAAGTCCCTGAAGAGTACGAAGTTCAGATTGTGAGGTTGTATGTTTCCAGAGGACTATGAAGAGTATGAAGTTCAAATTGTGGGGTTTCTTTGTTTCGGGGTGTCTGTGAAGGGTATGCATTTCAGATTATGGGGTTCTGTTTCGGGGGGTCTGTGATCAGTATGAAGTTCAGTTGTGGGGTTTATTTGATTCAGGATGTCTGTGACGAGGATGAAGATCAGATTGTGGGGTTTCTTTGTTTACGGACGTCTGTGAAGAGTATGAAGTTCAGATTGTGGGGTTTCTTTGTTTCAGGAGGTCCGTGAAGAGTATGGCGTTTAGTTATGAAGTATCATTGTTTCAGGGGGTATGTGAAGAGTATGAAGTTCTGTTGTGGGGTTTCTTTGTTTCAGGAGGTCAGTGAAGAGTATGAAGTTCAGATTGTTAAGTTTCTTTGTTTACGGAGTTCTTTGAAGAATATGAAGTACATTTCGTGGGGTTTTGTTTCGGGGGGTCTGTGATCAGTATGAAGTTCAGGTGCGGATTTTCTTTGTTTCTGGAGCTCTGTGAAGAGTATGAAGTTCTCATTGTAGGGTTTCTTTGTTTCAGGAGCTCTGTGAAGAGTATGAAGTTCAGATTGTGGGGTTTCTTTGTTTCGCGATGTCTGTGATCAGTATGAAGTTCAGATTGTGGGGTTTCTTTGTTTCTGGAGCTCTGTGAAGAGTATGAAGTTCTGATTGTAGGATTTCTTTGTTTCAGGAGCTCTGTGAAGAGTTTGAAGTTCAGATTGTGGGGTGTTTTTGCGTCGGGTGGTCTATGTCCGTGAAGATTATGAAGTTCATTGTCGGGTTTCTTTGTTTCGGGGGGTCCGTGAAGAATGTGAAGTTCAGATTGTGGGGTTTCTTTGTTTCAGGGGGTCTGTGAAGGGTATGAAGTTCAGATTGTGGAGTTTCTTTGTTTCAGGAAGACCGTGAAGAGTATGAAGTTCATATTGTGGGGGGTCTGTGATCAGTATGAAGTTCAGCTTGTGGGGTTCCTATGTTTCAGGAGGTCTGTGAAGAGTATGAAGTTCAGTTGTAGGGTTTCTTTGTTTCAGGATGTCTGTGAAGAGGATGAACATCAGATTGTGGGGTTTCTTTGTTTCCGGACGTCTGTGAAGAGTATGAAGTTCAGATTGTGGGGTTTCTTTGTTTCAGGAGGTCCGTGAAGAGCATGGCGTTCAGTTACGGGGTTTCATTGTTTCAGGAGGTCCGTGAAGAATATGAAGTTCATTTTGTGGGGTTTTGTTTCAGGGGGGTCTGTGATCAGTATGAAGTTCAGTTGTGGGGTTTATTTGTTTCAGGAGGTCTGTGAAGAGTATGAAGTTCAGATTGTGGGGTTACTTTGTTTCAGGAAGTCCCTGAAGAGTACGAAGTTCAGATTGTGAGGTTGTATGTTTCCAGAGGACTATGAAGAGTATGAAGTTCAAATTGTGGGGTTTCTTTGTTTCGGGGTGTCTGTGAAGGGTATGCATTTCAGATTATGGGGTTCTGTTTCGGGGGGTCTGTGAAGAGTATGAAGTTCATTTTGTGGGGTATGTTTGTTTCAGGAGGTCTGTGAAGAGTACGAAGTTCAGTTGTGGGGTTTCTTTGTTTCAGGGGGTCTGTGAAGAGTATGAAGTTCTGATTGTGGGGTTTCTTTGTTTCAGGATGTCTGTGAAGAGTATGAAGTTCAGATTGTGGGGTTTCGTTGTTTCCGGAGGTCTGTGAAGAGTATGAAGTTCAGATTGTGGGGTGTTTTTGCTTCGGGTGGTCTATGTCCGTGAAGATTATGAAGTTCATTGTGTACTTTCTTTGTTTCAGGAAGTCTGTGAAGAGTATGAAGTTCATATGGTGGGGGGTCTGTGATCAGTATGAAGTTCAGATTGTGGGGTTTCTTTGTTTCAGGAGGTCTGTGAAGAGGATGAAGTTCAGATTGTGGGGTTTCTTTGTTTCCGGACGTCTGTGAAGAGTATGAAGTTCAGATTGTGGGGTTTCTTTGTTTCAGGTGGTCCGTGAAGAGTATGGCGTTCAGTTATGGGGTTCCATTGTTTCAGGGGGTCAGTGAAGAGTATGAAGTTCTGTTGTGGGGTATCTTTGTTTCAGGAGGTCTGTGAAGAGTATGAAGTTCAGATTGTGGGGTTTCTTTGTTTACGGAGGTCCGTGAAGAATATGAAGTTCATTTCGTGGGGTTTTGTTTCGGGGGTTCTGTGATCAGTATGAAGTTCAGGTGTGGATTTTCTTTGTTTCAGGAGGTCTGTGAAGAGTATGAAGTTCAGTTTGTGGGGTTTCTTTGTTTGAGGAAGTCCCTGAAGAGTACGAAGTTCAGATTGTGAGGTTGTTTGTTTCCAGAGGCCTTTGAAGAGTATGAAGTTCAAATTGTGGGGTTTCTTTGTTTCGGGGGGTCTGTGAAGGGTATGAATTTCAGATTATGTGGTTTTGTTTGGGGGGTCTGTGATCAGTATGAAGTTCATATTGTGGGGGGTCTGTGATCAGTATGAAGTTCAGATTGTGGGGCTTCTTTGTTTCAGGAGGTCCGTAAAGAGTATGGCGTTCAGTTATGGGGTATCATTGTTTCAGGGGGTATGTGATCAGTATGAAGTTCAGTTGTGGGGTTTCTTTGTTTCAGGATGTCTGTGACGAGGATGAAGATCAGATTGTGGGGTTTCTTTGTTTACGGACGTCTGTGAAGAGTTTGAAGTTCAGATTGTGGGGTTTCTTTGTTTCAGGAGGTCCGTGAAGAGTATGGCGTTCAGTTATGGGGTATCATTGTTTCAGGGGGTATGTGAAGAGTATGAAGTTCTGTTGTGGGGTTTCTTTGTTTCAGGCGGTCAGTGAAGAGTATGAAGTTCAGATTGTTAAGTTTCTTTGTTTACGGAGGTCTTTGAAGAATATGAAGTTCATTTCGTGGGGTTTTGTTTCGGGGGGTCTGTGATCAGTATGAAGTTCAGGTGCGGATTTTCTTTGTTTCTGGAGCTCTGTGAAGAGTATGAAGTTCTGATTGTGGGGTTTCTTTGTTTCGCGATGTCTGTGAAGAGTATGAAGTTCAGATTGTGGGGTGTTTTTGCTTCGGGTGGTCTATGTCCGTGAAGATTATGAAGTTCATTGTCGGGTTTCTTTGTTTCGGGGGGTCCGTGAAGAATGTGAAGTTCAGATTGTGGGGTTTCTTTGTTTCAGGGGGTCTGTGAAGGGTATGAAGTTCAGATTGTGGAGTTTCTTTGTTTCAGGAAGTCTGTGAAGAGTATGAAGTTCATATTGTGGGAGGTCTGTGATCAGTATGAAGTTCAGATTGTGGGGTTTCTTTGTTTCGGTGTGTCTGTGAAGGGTATGAAGTTCTGATTGTGGGGTTTCTTTGTTTCAGGGGGTCTGTGAAGAGTATGAAGTTCAGATTGTGGGGTTTCTTTGTTTCAGGAGGTCTGTGAAGAGTATGAAGTTCAGATTGTGGGGTTTCTTTGTTTCAGGAGGTCCGTGAAGAGTATGGCGTTCAGTTATGGGGTTTCATTGTTTCAGGGGGTCTGTGAAGAGTATGAAGTTCAGATTGTGGGGTTTCTTTGTTTCAGGAGGTCTGTGATCAGTATGAAGTTCAGATTGTGGGGTTTCTTTGTTTCAGGAGCTCTGTGAAGAGTATGAAGTTCTGATTGTGGGGTTTCTTTGTTTCGCAATGTCTGTGAAGAGTATGAAGTTCAGATTGTGGGGTTTCTTTGTTTCGGGGGGTCCGTGAAGAATATGAAGTTCAGATTGTGGGGTTTTTTTTTCAGGGGGTCTGTGAAGGGTATGAAGTTCATATTGTGGGGGGTCTGTGATCAGTATGAAGTTCAGATTGTGGGGTTTCTTTGTTTCAGGGGGTCTGTGAAGAATATGAAGTTCAGATTGTGGGGTTTTTTTTTTCAGGGGGTCTGTGAAGAGTATGAAGTTCATATTGTGGGGGGTCTGTGATCAGTATGAAGTTCAGATTGTGGGGTTTCTTTGTTTCAGGGGGTCTGTGAAGAATATGAAGTTCAGATTGTGGGGTTTTTTTTTTCAGGGGGTCTGTGAAGAGTATGAAGTTCATATTGTGGGGGGTCTGTGATCAGTATGAAGTTCAGATTGTGGGGTTTCTTTGTTTCAGGAGGTCTGTGAAGAGTATGAAGTTCAGATTGTGCGGTTTCTTTGTTTTGGGCTGTCTGTGAAGCGTACAAAGTTCAGGCTATATACTGTGTAGTTTCTCTGATATTTTAAATTTATTTAGAGTTACATCAGGGAACAGACCCTTCTGGCCCAACAATCCTTGCCGCCTGGCAACCCACCTACCTATACCCTCATCATGGGACAATTTACAATGACCATTTAAACTACCAACTGATGTGTTTTTGTCCTTTGCACCTGGAGGAAACACACAGTTAAAGTCAGAACACACAAAATCCTTCCAAACAGCACCTGAATCAGACTCCGACGCCCCAAGCTGTAATAATATTGCGCTAACCACTATGTTACCATGGCGCTCCACGTGTTGTCACACTGCACTCTCTCTGTGACTCTTTCTTCTGCTTCCTTCTACTGCTCTGATCCTGCACTACCTTAGGTACTGATGCGATCTATACCTGCAGAAATGTACCTTTGAAACGCTTGATGTTTCTCTATCTTCTTTCAATCTAATTTACATCTTTTCTGTAGGTTGGTAACTGAAACTGCACACAATACTCCAAATTAGACCTCACCAATGTGTTATACAACTTCAACATCCCTGCTCTCCGTGAGATTTAGCTGTACTCAATTTAAGGCCTCCTACACATGAATCTTTGGTGTAACACACATTGGCAGATTCTGAGGTTGTCTAAGACACTGGTAAGTCTGAAGACACCAACTCAACATGCTACAATGTATGACATTGGAACAATAGGAACAATGCACTGGTGAGCCTGAAGAAACCCACTCAACGTGTTAGGTACAGCTACTACCGCTTCACCATCAGATCTCTCATGAAGCCACAAACTCGAACTTGCTAATAGTTTAACTAAGATATGATGTGTTGACATTGGAAACCATACAAAGGAGGTTGACGAAAACGATTCTGGGATTGAAAGGTTTGTCATATGAGGAACATTTCATAGCTCTGGGTCTGTAGTCACTGGAAGTCAAAAGAATGAGGAGAGAATCTCATTGAAACTTAGCGAATGTTGAAAGGAATGAATAGATTTGATGTGGAGAAGATGCTTCCTGCGGTGGGGGAATCTCAGACCAGAGAGCACAGCCTAAGAATAGAGGGGGAATTTCCTTAGCCAGAGAGTGGTGAATCTGTAGAATTTGATATCACAGGTGGCTGTGGGAGCCAAGTCATTGAGTATATTTAAGGCAGAGGTTGATAGATCCTCAATAAAGCAAAGCATGAAGGGATACGGGAAGAAGGCAGGAGATAGGGGCTGAAAGGGAAATGGATCAGCAGTGATAAAATGGCAGAGCAGACTTGCTGGGCCAAATGGTCTAATTCTGTTCCTACATCACGTGGTTTTATACTCTGATGGAACAATGATGTAAAGTGCTTTAATTAAGGTAAAACTTGTCAAGTCTATATTTCTAACTTGGATTCCATGTGACATGGTTGTGAAGTTTACACCTGTGGCCTAACAGCTAGCCCTCAAACCATCTCCCTGATGACACAGCTCACTATTACCCATTGCAACACACACAAAATGCTGGAGGAACTCAGCAGGTCAGTCAGCATCTATGGACATGAATAAACAGTAGGCATTTATGGCTGAGACCCTTCATCAGGACTGAAAAGGACCCTGCTCTCGATGGAATTTATTCACTTCCAATTTAAGGGTTATGCCTCCTACATCACCAAAGATGAATCATTGGGTGTAACGCCGATTGGCAGGTTCTGAGATGGGAAGAGTGATACGAAAACATTATTTTCTTGTAAATTTCTGGACAAAGAATGGAAGAATCAAGGGGTAAGGAATGAAGATTTTTGGTTTTTCCCAAAGGATTATCCAGCATTGGTCAATGTTACTGACACTGGTTGTAATTTCTCCCCCAGAGGTTTCAGACATTGAACTAAACCCTCCTTCCTTTAGCCGAGGTGACCCTAGACTTTTGGAGTATTGTGTTGTTGAGTCATACACCAGGGAAATAGGTCCTGCAGTCCTTCAAGTGTGTATGCTGACACCAACCATCCAACTCACACCAATGTACTATGATCTAGTTGATTTTCCTGATGTTCCCTTTCAACTGGTTACCCCTCCTCGCAGACTCCACCCTCTCACTCACACACAGGCTGGGGGGGTGGGGGTTAACAATTAACATCATCCATTGTTGGGATGTGAGAGCAAATGGGAGGACTCGGGGCAAAGAAACTCACATATACACACATACACACACGCACATGCATGCACTCAGTATAATAAGTCAAGTTTATCGTCATTTAACTATACACACACACACACACACAGTGCCGCAGGCTGGAATCGAACTCGGTTCTCTGGAGACGTGAGACAGCAGCTCTACCCACTGTGTCAACTGTGAGGATGGGATTTATATATGGTCCAGACTGCAGGACGACTGCAAGTGCCTGCCCTAACAGCAGAGTCAAGTCTATTGGGTTCCTTTTAAGCAACATTTTGAATCCTCAGCAGGTGGAGAAAGCTAGCTGAGCGGTGAAGAGTGACTGATCCTGAGGTGCTGTTGAACAGCCCCAGGCCCCTCACTGAGTGTCTCAGCACCTGTCAGTTCAAGAGCCATGCAAGAACTCGTTTCTTATCACCCACATAAATAATAAGCCCTAACGCATAAAAACTGTATGAGTCTCCCTCTCATAGACTCAGCCACAGACACAAACTTCACTTCCTGATAACCATCCCACTAATACAACTGTACAGTAATGACTCTGCCCCGGGGCAGTAGCAGATCCAATGTGTGGAGTGTTCAGTCAGTACCAGGAATAGTCATTAGCTGAGGAGAACTCTGACAGTTCATGGGGAAGGAAGCCCATTAGACCATAAGACTCAGAACCAGAATTAGACCATTTGGCCCATTGAGTCTGCTCCGTCATTCCATCATGGCTGATTTATTATCCCTCTCAACCCCCTTCTCTTGTCTTCTCCCCGTAACCTTTGATGCCCTTACTAATCAAGAACCTATCAACCTCCACTTCAAATATACCCAATGACTTGGCCTCCACAGCAATGAATTCCACAGATTCACCACCTTCTGGCTAAAGAAATTCCACCTCATCTCTGTTCTAAATGGATGTCCCTCTATTCCAGATGTCCCTACCTTTTTTATGCCATGGACTCCTACAATTAACCTAGGGGTCTGTGGACCCCAGGTTGGGAACCCCTGCTCCACTCTGAGGCAATATCTCACGGAATCAGAATCAGGTTTAATATCACCAGCAAATGTCATGAAATTTGTTAACTTTGCGGCAGCAGTACAATGCAATGCAGGGTTAAGGAAAACCCCAAAGGCATTCTACAAGTATGTAAAGAGCAAGAGGATGAGACGTGAAAGAACAGGATCAATCAAATGTGACAGTGGAAAAGTGTGTATGGAACCGGAGGAGATAGTGGAGATACTTAATGAATACTTTGCTTCAGTATTCACTATGGAAAAAGATCTTGGGAGATTGTAGGGATGGCTTACAGAGGACTGAAAAGCTTGAGTATACAGACATTAAGAAAGAGGATGTGCTGGAGCTTTTAGAAAGCATCAAGTTGGATAAGTCTCCGGGATTGGACGAGATATACCCCACACTACTATGGGAGGCAAAGGAGGAGATTGCTGAGACTCCGTCAATGATCTTTGCATCGTCAAATACATGATAAATAAATATAGAGAAAAGCACTGTTACATTAAGAGTGTGTGTGTGTGTGTGTGTCTTTAAATAGTTAAGTTAAAATAAGTAATACAAATTAACAGAAATAATAAAACAGTGAGGTAGCGTTCGTGAATTCAATGCCCATTCAAAAATCAGATGGCAGAGGGAAAGAAGTTGTTCCTGAATCCTTGAGTGTGTGCCTTCAGGCTTCTGTACCTCCTTCCTGGCGGTAACAGTGTGAAGAAGGCATGTCCTGGGAGGTGGGGATCCTTAATGATGGGAGCTGCCTTCCCAAGACACCACTCCTTGAAGATATCTTGGATACTACAGAGGATGGAAACCATGGTAGAGCTGCACCCCACCGTACCAGACAGTCAGAATGCTCCCACGGTAGAAGGTTTTGAGTGTTTTAGTTGGCAAACCAAATTTCCGTAAACTCCTAACAAAGTATACCCGCTGCCTTGCCTTCTTTACAGCTGCATCAGTATGTTGCATCCATGTTAGGCCTGAGATATTGACACCCAGGAACTCCTTACCCTTTCTGAAGTCTACAGTCAGATCTTTGGTATTACTGATGTTCAAAACAAGGTTGTTTATGTGACTCCACTTAACTAGCTGGTATACCTCGCTCCCATAGGCCCTCTCGTCCCCATCTGAGATTCTGCCAACAATGGTTGTATCATCAGCAAATTTATAGATGGCATTTGAGCTATGCCTAGCCACACAGTCATGGGTGTAGTGAGAGTAGAGCAGTGGGCTAAGCTCACATTATTGAGTTGCAACAGTGCTGATCGTCAGCGAGAAGGAGTTATTAATTCCAATCCATACAGTTTGTAGTCTTCTGATTTGGAAGCTGAGGATCCAATAACCGAGGGAGGTACAGAAACCCACATTCCACAGCTTATCAATCAGGACGGTAGGAATTATGGTATTAAGAGCTGAGCTGCAGTCAACAAACAGCATCCTGACATAGGTGCTTATGTTGTCCAGGTGATCTAAGACCGTGTGAAGAGCCATTGAGACAGCGTCAGTTGTAGCCCTATTGTGGCGATAGGTAAATTGCAACAGCTCCAGGTCCTTGCTGAGGCAGGTGTTGATCCTGGCTGTGACCAACTTCTCAAACCATTTCATCACCGGAGATGGATTTTCAATCACCCTCCTACGTGCTCATTCATCACCTTCTTTGATTCAGTCAATGACAGTGGTGTCATCAGCAAATCTGTATCTGGTCTTCTCACCACATTGGAGGCCACATGGGTTCAATGTCCATTCAAAAATCAGATGGCAGAAGCTGTTCCTGAATCACTGAGGGTGTGTCTTCAGGCTCTTGTACCTCCTCCCTGATCGTAGCAATGAGAACAAGGCATGTTCTGATTGATGGGGGTCCTTAATGATGGATGCTTCCTTTTTGAGGCATCGCTCCTGGATATCCAGGATGTCCTGGATACTACAGAGGCTAGTGCCCATGATGGAGCTGACTAACTTACATCTCACTGTAGCTTATTTTGATCCTGTGCAGTAGCCCCCACCCAATACCAGACGGTGATGCAGCCAGTTAGGATGCTCTCCACTGTACATCTGTAGAAATTTGCAAGTGTCTTTGCTGACAAACTGAGTCTCATCAAACTCTTAATGAAATATAGCCCTGTCAAGGCTTCTTTGTAGCTGCATCAATATGTTGAGTTCAGGATAGATCCTGACAGACAGGAACTTAAAGCTGCTCACTCTTTCCACTTCCAATCCCCCTATGAGCACTGGTGTGTGTTCCCTCATTTTACCCTTTCTGAAGTCCACAATCAGTTCTTTGGTCTTGCTGACATTGAGTGTAAGGTTGTTGCTGTGACACAACTCAACTAACTGGTATATCTTGCTCCTGTGTGGCCTCTCATCATCATCAGAAAATCCGCCAACTATGGTTGTATCTTCAGCAAATTTATAGATGTTGTTTAAGTGCTGCCTAGCCACACAGTCATGGCTCCTCCAATAGAGGAAACATCCTCTCCACATCCACTCTATCTAGGCCTTTTAACATTCAACAGGTTTCAATGAGATCCCTCCTCATTCTTCTAGCTTGACTGAGTACAGGCCCAGAGCGATCAAATGCTCCTCATACGTTAACCCTTTCAATGCCGGGACCCAAAACTGCTCACAGCACTCCATGTGTGGTCTGACTGAAGAAGATGATGTCAGCATTTCAACACATCATCAGAAGTACATGGTTCTCTGAAGGTGACGTCACAGGTAAACAGGTGAAGAAGGTGTTTGGCATGCTGGCACCCCAAACGCTGTCATAGGAAAGCAGCATCCATCATCAGAGATCCCCACCACCCAGGCCATGCTCTTTTCTCACTGCTGTGTAGGAAGGTACAAGAGCCTCAGGACTCACACCACCATGCTGAGGAATAGTTATTACCCCTCAGCCATCAGGCTCTTGAACAAATAATTACAATCACTTGCCCATCTATTGGGATGCTCCCACAACCGATGGTCTCACCTTAAGGACTTTATCTCATTACGTCACGTTCTTGTTATTTATTGTTATTTATTTATATTTGCACTTGCACAGTTCGTTGTCTTCTGCACTCTGATTGATCATTCATCGATCCTGTTATAGTTACTATTCTACAGATTTGCTGAGTATGCCTGCAGGAAAATAAATCTCATCATTGTATATGGTGACATATATGTACTTTGATAATAAAATTTACTTTGAACTTTGTTTAAAACAAAACTGTTATGGAAACAGCAATGAAGAAGCCTTCTACATCTGGCCAAGGACAGACAGAGACATAGGACCTTCATTGTCAGAGACGTAATGGGCAGTAAATCAAGGAAACAGATGCAGCAGGTGCACACCAGCCAGGAGACACCCAGATGTACGACACTGACAAGCCAGACAATACATTCCAGGAGTTTAGAAAGATTAAAGATCAGCTGTGTATGTCGCACGTACATCGAAATTTGTCACTTGTGCCGAATCAAATCAGCAAGGATTGAGCTGGGTAACCCACACTTCCAGCGCCAGTGTGGTTGTTGGTGTTCGAAATGTGGCGACACTCATGGGCTGCTCCCAATGCAATCCTTGCTGATTTGATTTGACGCACGTAATACATTTCACTGTATTTTTTTGACATTTCGATGTATCTTATACTTGCTTAATAAAGCTAATTTTAAAGGTAGGAGTTCCCAACCTAGGATCCAAGGACCCCTTGGATAATGGTAGGGGTTTATGACATAAAAAAGTAAGTTGAGAACCCCTGTTTTGAAGGAACTTCAAGTTTCTTGTCTCCTGTGGGTTCCTCACAGACAACAACAGTGTGAGAAATGACACCATGGTCCTGGAGGAACGTTGTTTCGTTTTTACTATGTATTTACCAGCAGTTATGGTTGAAATGACAATAAAAGCTACTTGACTTGACTTGACATGACAAAGATGTTCTGAATTCTTTCCTTAGGGTCATAGCAGAGAAACTTTGTCCCAATAAATCTATGTTGTTGTTGTTCAGTCGTTAAGTCGAGTCTGACCCTTCGCAACCACATGGACCACAGGGTTCGTAGGGTTTTCGTGGCAGGGTACGGAAGTAGATTGCCAGGCCTTTCTTCCGCACAGGTACTGCTGCTGCCCAGGTTGGCACCCGGCTGGGCTTGAACTCAGGACCATCTGTCTTGAAGTCCAGTGCTGATGCCACACCACCACCACCCGGCCACTATAGCTATACTGATGATTAAATGTCTATTCATATTAATCTTGCTTGTGAAAATTTGTTTATGAGCCTCCTGCACCACCGTGAACCGTGCTGGCTCAGATATTGTCCTGAGGGTCTCTGCCTCCTCAGCCTCATTCTAGATTCCAAACCCTCTTATGGTGAAAAAGTTTTTCCTTAATCTCCTCTAAACCTCCAAGAGGACTACAACCTTGTCGTAGGGTCTGGAAGCTTCCATGCCTCCATGAACTGGAGAGCTGTGCTGGCTGGTGTCAGGGCATTATTCTTTGGCTCTTGGTAGGGTCACCCATGCCAAACAAGTCAAAGGGCAGAGGCCAGACTAACCATATAACCATATAACAATTATAGCACGGAAACAGGCCATCTCGGCCCTTCTAGTCCGTGCTGAACGCTTACTCTCACCTAGTCCCACTGGCTCACACTCAGCCCATAACCCTCCATTCTTTTCCTGTCCATATACCTATCCAATTTTACTTTAAATGACAATACCAAACCTGCCTCTACCACTTGTACTGGAAGCGTGTTCCACACAGCTACCACTCACTGAGTAAAGAAATTCCCCCTCGTGTTACCCTTAAACTTTTGCCCCCTAACTCTCAACTCATGTCCTCTTGTTTGAATCTCCCCTACTCTCAATAGAAAAAGCCTATCCACATCAACTCTATCTATCCCCCTCATAATTTTAAATACCTTTATCAAGTCCCCACTCAACCTTCTAAGCCCCAAAGAATAAAGACCTAACTTGTTCAACCTTTCTCTGTAACTTAGGTGCTGAAACCCAGGTAACATTCTAGTAAATCTTCTCTGTACTCTCTCTATTTTGTTGATATCTTTCCTATAATTTGGTGACCAGAACTGTACACAATACTCCAAATTAGGCCTTACTAATGCCTTGTACAATTTTAACATTACATCCCAACTCCTATACTCAATGCTCTGATTTATAAAGGCTAAGAGTGGTCCACCAATCCTCCAGGTTTGGGGGTTCAGCTCAGGGCCAACAACCCTGACCGGTAGAATAAAATTGTTACAGAAACAGCAATGAAGAATTGGTCTACATCTGAGTGTGACAGTATTCCTGAGTCTCCTCTTGGGACTTGAGTGACTCACAGTAATGAAAACAGAGAGGAAGCTACTGGCACGATGAAGGAAACCTGGGGCACAATAGAGAAGGTGGCTAAGTACAGGCAGAAATGGAGGACCTTCGTTGCTGCCTAAACACCAGCGGTGTAACAGGCAATAGCTAACTAACTAACAAATCCTCTTTAAACCTCTCACTCCTTGCTGTGAGCCTATGCTCTCTTTTCACCTCTGCAACAGGGGAAAGTTATCGTATCATGGCCGGGGATCTACAGCTTGACCACCTCCTGTCCAAAGGAGAACAGACCCAGCCTCTCCTCATAAATGGACATCTCCGCACTGGGCAACATCCTGGGGAATTTCCTCGGCACCATCTCCAACACTCTCACTCCCTTCCGGTAGTCAGGAGACCAGAAGTGCACATCCAGCCAAGTCCTAGATGTTAAAAGCTCATGACACAACCTCCCCCACACCTTCTTGATTAAATTTGTTGATCAAATTCATGCTTAAACTGTCTGAAAATCCCATTAATTACCCAGTGTTAACTCCACTTTGATTCCAATTGAACAGAAATTAACAGTGGGTGATCTAATGGGAGGTGCGACAGAAATGAAAGTTGCTTCTCTCGGGGGGACGTACGGAGGAGGGTGCTCTGCTGACCACGGATGCCTATAAGGCTGTCTGATGTGATCTCATAAATCACAGACCATAAGACCATAGATCATAAGATAGAGGAGCAGAATTAGGCCATTTGGCCCATCGAGTCTGCTCCACCATTTCCAATTTTTCTCTCAGCCCCAATCTCCTGCCTTCTGCTCGTATCTCCTCAAGCCCTGACCAATCAAGAATCTATCAACCTCTGCCTTAAATATATATGAAGATTCGGCCTCCAGAGATGCCTGTGGAAAAGAAATACACACATTCATTACCATCTGGCTAAGGAAATTCCTCCTCAACTTCGTTCTAAAAGGATGCCCCTCTATTCTTAGGCTGGGCCCTCTGGTCTTAGACTCCACCACTTTTATATGTATTCTAGCCCTCATGAAATTATTGCTCACATTGCATTTGCCTTCTTCACCACAGACTCAACCTGCAAATCAATCTTTAGAGAGTCCCAAGGATTCCCAAGTCCCCTTGCAACTCAGATTTTTTGTACTTTCTCTCCATTTAGAAAATACTCAGCCATGTCATTTCTTCTTCCAAAATGCATGATCATACACCTCCTGACACTATATTCCATCTGCCATTTCTTTACCCATTCTCCGAATCTAAGTCCTTTTGTAGCCTTTTTAATTCCTCAAAACTACCTGTTCCTCCACTTATCTTCATATTGTCTACAAACTTTGCAACAAAGCCATCAATTCCATCAACCAGATCCTTCACATATAATGTAAAAAGAATCAGTTACAACATAAATCCCTGTGGAACACCAAGTCACTGGCAGCCAAGCAGAAAGGAGTTCCTTTATTTCCACTCTTTGCCTCCTGCCAATCAGCCACTTCTTTATCTGTGTTACGACCTTTCCTGGAATACCATGGGCTCGTAGCTTGTTAAGCGGGCTTGAAAGTGGCACCTTGTCAAAGGCATTCTGAAAATCCAAGTACACAACATCAACCAATTCTCCTTTGTCTATCCTGCTTCAAAGAATTCCAACAGGTTTGTCAGGCAAGATATTTCTTTGAGGAAACCATGCTGACTACAACCTATTTGATCATGTGCCTCCAAGTACCCTGAGACTCCAACCTCAATAATTGGCTCCAACATCTTCCAAACTACTAAGGTCAGACTAACTGGCCTAGAGATTCCTTTCTTCTGCCTCTGACCCTTCTTGAAGAGTGGAGTGAAATTTCCAATTTCCCAGTTTTCTGGAACCATTCCAGAATATAATGATTCTTGAAACATCGTTACTAATGCCTCCACGGTCTCTTCAGCCACCTGTATCAGAACCCTAATGTGTACACCATCTGGTCTAGTTGACTTATCTACCTTCAGATTTTTCACTTTCCCAAGAAACCTTTCTCTGGTTATGATAACTTCACACATTTCATGACCCCTGACACCTGGAACTTTCACCATCCTGCTAGTGTCTTTCGCAGTGTAGACTGACACAAAATACTTAATCATTTAATTCACCATTTCATTGTCTCCCATTATTACCTCTCCAGCATCGTTTTCCAACGGTCTGATACCCACTCTCATTTTTCTTTTACACTTTATGTATCTGAAGAATTTTATGTTATCCTCTTTAATATTATTGGCTAGCTTACTTTCGTATTCCATCTTTTCATTCTTATAACTTTTTTAGTTGCCTTCTGTTGTTTTTCAAAAGCTTCCCTATCTTCTATTGTACACCCTCTCTTTAGCTTTTATGCCGGCTTTGACTTCTCTTGTTAGCCACGGTTGAATCATCTTTCCTTTAGGATGCCTCTTCCTCTTTGAGATGTAAAAATCCAGAAATTCCAGCCATTGCTGTTCTGCTATCATCCTGTCAGTGTTTTTTTCCAATCAATTCTGGCCAACTCCTCTCTCAAGCCTCTGTAACTCCCTTTACTCCACTGTGATATTGATACATCTGATTTGAGGTTCTCCTTCTCGCATTTCAGAGTGAATTCAATCATGTTATGATCATTTTGCCCCAAGGGTTATTTTACTGCCCCTTCAGCTCTCTAATCAATTCTGGTTCACCCAATTCAGAATAGCTGATCTTCTAGTAGGCTCAACCACAAGCTGCTTTAAAAAGCCATCTCATAGGTTGTCTAGAAACCCCCCCTACTGTAATCCAGCACCAATCTGACTTTCCCAATATACCAGTTTATTGAAATTCCCCATGACCATTATCACATTGCCTTTTTGACATGCATTTTCAACCTCCCTTGTAATTTATAGACCACACCCTTACTACTGTTTTGGGGTCCGTATACAACTCCCATTAGGGTCGTTTTACCCTTGCAGTTTGTTAGTTCTATCCACAATGATTCAACACCTTCCTGCCCTACGTCACCTCTTTCTAATGATTTGATTTCACTCTTTACCAACAGAGCCACATCCCCTCTGCCTTCCTGCCTGTCCTTTTGATACAATGTGCATCCTTGGACATGAAGCTCCCAGCTGTAATCTCCTTTCAGCCATGATTCAGTGATGCTGACAACATCATACCTGCAACCTGCAATCTATCTTATTCCGTATGCTGCGTGCATTCAAACATAACACTTCCAGTCCTGTATTCACCTTTTTTCATTTTGTCTGACTTTTACATTGTAGCTCATCCTGTTGACTGCAATTTTGCCCTTTCAATGGCCTCTCCTCACTACACATTGTAAACTAGACACCTCACCTTCAACACCGTTATACACCTTTCCCATGATACTCCTTGCATTGAAGCATGGACAGCTCGGGACTCCAGTTGTACCATGCTCAATCTTTTAATTCCTGGCTTTGCCTGAGGCTTTACCAGTATCTCTCTCCACAGCCTCTCCACTAACTGTTCTAGCACTCTGGTTCCCATCCCCCTGCAATTCTAGTTTAAACCCACCGTGCAGCATTAACAGACCTTGCCACTAGGATATTAGCACCCCCCTTCCAGTTCAGGTGCAAACCATCCCTTCCCTGGAAGGGAGCCCAATGATCCAAAAACCTAATGCCCTCCCTCCTAAACCAACTCCTTAGCCACGTACTAAACTGTATAATCTTCCTAGTTCTGGCCTCACTAGCACATGGCAGGGGTAACAACCCTGGAGATCCTGCCCTTTAACTGAGCACCTAACCACTGCACTCCCTCTGCAGAACCTCATCACTTGTCCTACCCATGTCATCCTACATGGAACATGACTGATGTATGCTCACCCTCCCACTTGATAATGCTGAAGGTATCCCAGACCCTAGCAACCGGGAGGCAACATGCCATTTGGGAATCTCGTTCTCGCCCACAAAACTGCCTGTCTGTTCCCCTAAATAACGAATCCTCTATCACCAGAATGTGCCTCTTCTTCCCCCTTCCCTTCTGAATCACAGAGGCAGACTCAGTACCAGAGACCAGACCACAGTGACTTTCTTCTGTTTGGCCATCTCCCCCTCCGGCTGTATCCAAAGTGATATACCTGTGGTTGAGGGGGGTGGCCACAGGGGATCTCTGCACTGGCTCATTAACCCCTTTCCCCTTCTGACTGTCATCCAGTTTCCTATGTCCTGCAGCTTGGGGTAACTACTTCCCTGTATGTCCTATCGATCACCCTCTCAGCCTCCCGAATGATCCAGAGTTCATCCAATTCCAGCTCCAACTCCTTAACGCAGATTGCTAGAAGCTGCAGCTGGATGCACTTCTCTCAGTTATAGTTGTCAGGGACACTGGAGGTCTCCCTGCCTTCCCACATCCTGCAAAAGGAGGACTGTACTATACTGCCTGTCAACCCTGCTGTCCTAGCTTAGCAGATGTAAAGAAAAGAGGGAAAAAAAGACTTAAACCGAGAGCTTTTCTTTCCTTTGCTTCCTCTGGTTGACTTTTCTTTTCACTGAAGCCTCCAAGAGGGAATGCCTCAAGATCATCACTCTGACTTTGTCCACTCAGACAATGGCTGCTGCAATTGCCCCTGCCTACCTTTAATTTGCTCTTGCTGATTGATCCCACACCCAGACTTGAAATGTATAGGAGCAACAGGATTGCTTCACTCTGTGTCTGACCCTGGGAGTGTGTGATGGGACAGTGTAGAGGGAGCTTCACTCTGTGTCTGACCCTGGGAGTGTGTGATGGGACAGTGTAGAGGGAGCTTCACTCTGTGTCTGACCCTGGCAGTGTGTGATGGGACAGTGTAGAGGGAGCTTCACTCTGTGTCTGACCCTTTTTTTTATTACAAAATCCTTTATTACAAATTTCGGTGCTATACAATATATACAAAACAGTGGCAAACACAATTACTGCACTACAAATAGACAATAGACATTACACCAGAATGTTGCCATCCCTATCCACGATGGCATTTACACCCCGCGGAGCCCAACGGTCACGAAACTCCTCCAAGACCTGGGAGTGTGTGATGGGACAGTGTAGAGGGAGCTTCACTCTGTGTCTGACACCGGGAGTGTTTGATGGGACAGTGTGGAGGGAGCTTCACTCTGTGTCTGACCCTGGGAGTGTGTGATGGGACAGCGTAGAGGGAGATTCACTCTGTGTCTGACCCCGGGAGTGTGTGATGGGACGGTGTGGAGGGAGCTTCACTCTGTGTCTGACCCTGGGAGTGTGTGATGGGACAGTGTGGAGGGAGCTTCACTCTGTGTCTGACCCTGGGAGTGTGTGATGGGACAGTGTAGAGGGAGCTTCACTCTGTGTCTGACCCTGGGAATGTGTGATGGGATGGTGTGGAGGGAGCTTCACTCTGTGTCTGACTCTGGGACGGTGTGATGGGGTGTGGAGGGAGATTCACTCTGTGTCTGACCCTGGGAGTGTGTGATGGGACAGAGTAGAGGGAGCTTCACTCTGTGTCTGACCCTTTTTTTTTTATATTACAAAATCCTTTATTACAAATTTCGGTGCTATACAATATATACAAAACAGTGGCAAACACAATTACTGCACTACAAATAGACAATAGACATTACACCAGAATGTTGCCATCTCTATCCACGATGGCATTTACACCCCGCGGAGCCCAACGGTCTTGAAACTCCTCCAAGGCCACTGTGGACTGCGCGTGTTCCTTTTCAATAGTTACCCGAGCACGAACATACCCCCTAAACATTGCCAGGCAGTCTGCCCGGGGAGATCCTCCCGCCACCCGTTTCCAAGACCCTCGGATGGCGGATTTCGCCAGCCCCAGGAGCAAGTTGACTAGGACATCCTCATCCCTCCATGCCCCCTTCCTTACTGGATGACCATATATAAACAGGGTGGGACTAAAATGCAGCCAGAAGGCGAGAAGCAGCCCACGCAAATATGCAAAAAGAGGCTGCAGCCTCACACACTCCATGTACATGTGGTACACGGTCTCCTCCAGCCCGCAGAAGTGGCATGCGGGTGGGAAGTCCATGTACAAACTGAAAAACTTATTGCAGGGCACTGCCCTATGCAGTACCCTCCAGCCGAGATCCCCCAGGTGCATGGGAAGAACCCCGGCGTAAAGGGACTTCCAGTGGGGACCCTCCTCACCTCTGGGTGGAAGGACCGACCGCCATGGCGTGTCGGGACGGTGTACAAGGGCAAGGAAGTGGAGGATGTGGAGTAGCAGCTCATACAGATACCTCCTACTTGCATCCCTGAATGGGACTGTGGGTATCGATGAGAGACGGCTCAAGTTGTGCGGACACGGCTCCCGGAGAAGATTGCGGGGTCTGGGCCCGACCAGCAGCTCGGCCTGAGTCGGTCCACACAACTGAGCCGCACCGACAGCCACTGAGGTAGGGAAAGGGCCGGCCAGGACCCCGCCCTCCACCTGAGGAGGGGATTCCCGGCCCGAGGCGACCATGTTCCAGACTCTCAGTAGTTCCTGATAGAAGCCGGGCAGACTCCGCAAAGCAGTACGGCTGACACCCGCCGGTGGTAGCCGCATGTCTTCATGAAGACAGCAGCCCCTCCGGAGGAAGAAAGTCGCCAACACGTGCCACCTGGGAGGGTGCTCGGCGTACAGGAATCTCTGCAGAGTCCTGAGGCGGAGAGCCGCCAGCTGCGTTCGGACGCACACCAGCGACTGTCCGCCCTCTCCCACTGGGAGACTCAAGACCGCTGCAGAGACCCAGTGTTTCCTGTTGCCCCAGAAGAAGTCCACTAATTTCCTCTGCAGTCTTGCAACAAACGGGGCAGGAGGGGCCAAGATGACCATCCGATACCACAACATGGAGGCCACCAGCTGGTTTATGACCACCACCCTGCCTCGATAGGAAAGCACCCTGAGAAGGCCTGACCAGCGCCCCAGCCGGGCCATGACTTTCATCTCCAGGTCCTGCCAGTTCGCCAGCCAGGTCTCCCCAGAAGGACTCAGGTAGACTCCCAGATAGAGGAGACGCCGAGTACTCCACTCAAAAGCTCTCATCTCCTCCGGCAGGGAGTCCACCTGCCACTGACCCACTAAGAGTCCGGAACATTTCGCCCAGTTGATCCTGGCGGAGGATGCTGCTGAGAAAATGTCTTGGCACTCGCGCATCCTCCGCAGGTCATTGGGATCTGTCATCATGAGGAGTACATCATCGGCGTAGGCCGAGAGGACGACCTCCATGTCCGGTTCACGCAGAATCAGACCTGTCAGCCTTCGCTGTAGGAGGCTCAGGAATTTTCACTCTGTGTCTGACCCTGGGAGTGTGTGATGGGACAGTGTAGAGGGAGCTTCACTCTGTGTCTGACCCTGGGAGTGTGTGATGGGACAGCGTAGAGGGAGATTCACTCTGTGTCTGACACCGGGAGTGTGTGATGGGACAGTGTATAGGGAGCTTCACTCTGTGTCTGACCCTGGGAGTGTGTGATGGGACAGTGTAGAGGGAGCTTCACTCTGTGTCTGACCCTGGGAGTGTGTGATGGGACAGCGTAGAGGGAGATTCACTCTGTGTCTGACCCCGGGAGTGTGTGATGGGACAGTGTATAGGGAGCTTCACTCTGTGTCTGACCCTGGGAGTGTGTGATGGGACAGTGTAGAGGGAGCTTCACTCTTGTGTCTGACCCTGGGAGTGTGTGATGGGACAGTGTAGAGGGAGCTTCACTCTGTGTCTGACCCTGGGAGTGTGATGGGACAGTGTAGAGGGAGATTCACTCTGCGTCTGACCTGTGCTGTCTCTGTTCAGTGAGTGTGTGAGGGGAGAGTATCGAGAGTGTCACTCTGTATCTAATCTGCGCCCCCCCCCCCCCCAAGAGAGCATGTTTGGACAGTATATAGGGAGCTTCACTCTGTATTTAAGCCATATGTCCCCCCCCCCCCCCAGGAGTATTTCATAGGGCAGTGTAGAGGGAGATTCACACTGTATCTAACTCGTGCCGTGCCTCGCCTGGGACTGTGTGACCTGCCAGCTTTCCTCTCACCTTTCATCAAGATTCTGTGCTTAAAATATTTATGCAATTCCTTTTTCGAACGCTCTGATGGAGTGTGCTCATAATATACTCATTGGCAGCCCTTCCTCTTGCAAAACAACTCCGTGTTGAAAATGTCCCCTCCACTTTCCTTCTCACTCTCTTGTCTATGTCCAGTCTTTTTGAGATCTGCCTCTCAATCCAGGCAGCATCCTCCTCCCTTCTCTCTCAGAATCCTCTCACAGATTCAAAAACCTTTGTCAAATCTCTGATTAACCTTAAATTAAGTGGTTGTCTGATGGCTGGATTTCAGCAAATCCTGTTCACTATCTTCGCCTTTGTATATGCACTTTGAAAGTGCTGGACACAGGGGATCGGAGCAACACCCTTCTCCAGTTAATAAATCTGGTATTAGAGGAATTTTCCACTAATCTCAGCTCCTTTTGCTTTATTTCAGAGCGTATTGTTAAACTGTCTTTTTGTTTGCTGCTTCTGCCCAATATTTTTCTTCACAAATCTTGATCAATCTTCAATATTCCCCGTAATCTTTCCAGGGAATCCTTTGGAATAATGGAGATAACTTCTTCCTTTTAATTTGGTTTAGGAATAGAGGAGTGGGGGAGGGGACGCAGCCGGCAAGACAGGCAGTGGTCCCTGTAGGCCTTGGCTGTTACCATGGATACGTGCCAAGGTTTTCAAAGAGGTTCGAGACGTCACTGGGTTCAGGACGGGGAGGGGGATGAAAGCACTTGACCCAGGGGGTGGCGGATGATGGGATTCTCTGTCTCAGAAGGGTAGGGAAGAGTGAAAAGGGAGGGATGGAGTATAGGAGGAGAGGATGAGGCAGGAAGAGAGGAGTGGAGATAGAGACACAGAGTCATTGAAAAGTTCAGTGCAGAAACAGGCCCTTCAGCCCATCTAGTTCGTGCTGAACCATTTAAACTGCCTAGTCTCATCAACCTGCACTGGGAGTTCCAGGGACTCTCCGTGACTCCATGGGAATTCCACCCCCTGTGTACTCCAATTCCTTCCCACATTCTCAACAACATACAGGGTCGGTGGGTTAATCAGCTGTTGTAGACTGTCCCATAGTTTGTGGGTGAGTGTAGATTCTTGGGCAGGGGAGTAGATGGGAACGTGGGGAGATTGAAATGGGATCGGTATATATGGCTGCTGATGGTCGGTACATACCCGAAGGGCTGAAAAGCCTGTTTCTGCACTGTGTGGCTTCGTGATTAGCTGCATTTCCAATATTCATTTTGGTCAGAGATTGAGATGAAGAGACTAAAGTGGGCCATTCAGCTCATTGTTACAGCCCTGCTATCTCATAGGACACCATGTCCTTGAGGCACTGAGACACAATCACATTCTCGTGTTAGATGGAAGAGATAGGTAGGGGGAGAAGGGAAGTCGGGGGGGGGCTGGAGAGTGGGAAAAGGGGTGAATCGGTGAAAGTGGGTGAGGAAGCAAAGGTTGGAGGGATGGGAGTGAGCGGTATGGTCAGAGGGAGGGAGGGAAGGGAAAGAGAGGTGGGACAGAGGGAATGGACAGAGAGGGACATGGGGGAGCGGTGAGCGGAAGGAAAGGGGAGAGTTGGTGAAAGTGAGAGAAGCAGCAAACCACAAAGAGTTGGGGGTGAGAGGAAAGAACCGAGGGAATGGAGAGTGAGGGTGGGAGCGAAAGCAAGGGAGGGAAGACCTGGGAGCAGAATGGGAGAGAGAGGGAGAGGGGAAGAGAGGTGGTAGGAAGGAGAAAGACCACAGGGGAGGAGGAGAGGAATAGGGGAGAGGGGGAGCAGAGGACTACGGAAGAAGGAGAGGAAGAGTAGGGGAGAGGGGGAGGAGAGATGGGGAGAAGGGGAGTTTGGGAGAAGGTATGAGAGGAGTAGGGGAGAGAGGAGGAGATGGGGAAGTGTGAGAGGGGGAGATGGTACAGGAGGAACGAGGGGAAGGTGTGTAGGAGAGGGGGATGGTACAGAAGGAGAAGGGCAGTAGGGATGAGAGGAAGGTGTGAGGTAGGAGAAAGGGGATGGTACAGGAGGAGGGGGGCTGGAGGGCTGAGGGGAAGGTGGGAGGTGTGGGGGGGGATTGAGTGGGATCAGGAGAGAACAGAATGTGACTGGGTACCCGAGAAAAGCGGCAGATGAAGAAGAAACCCAGTATGAACATCATCAATCGGCAAAGCCAATCAGTTATTCACAGATCCATGTGCCGGGATTTTTTCATGAGCTCTAATTCTCCGCTGCAGTGACTGGTTTGCAGAGCGATATTAGTTGCCATGAATTATGGAAGAAACTACCTCAGCCGCAGTACAATGCCATGCCGACAGTGAGGAAGGTTTCAAGCTCTTTAATTATTTATCAGTGTTGCAACATGATATTTTTTCTCCCGGGGGTCCCCTTCTTCTGCTCTCCTCCGCAACATGCTTAGCTTTCCCACCAGTACATGGAGATATCAGATCTTTCCAAAGAGGGAAGGTATTGCCTCCCCTCCAGCCCAATTAAGACCATATGACATAGGAGCAAAATTCAGCCCATCAAGTATGCTCTGGCATTCCATCATGGCTGATTTGTCATCCCTCTCAACCACAATCTCCTCCCTTCTCCGCTAAAGCTTTGACACCCTGACTTATAAAGAATCTTTCAATCTCTGTCTTAAATATACCCAGTGACCTGGCAACCACCAGCTGCCTATGGCAAAGAATTCCACAGACTCACCACCCTCCAGCTAAAGAAATTCCTCCTTATCTCCTTTCTAAATGGACATCCTCCTGTTCTGAGGCTGTGCCCTCTGGTCCTAGACTCCCCCACCATAGGAAACATCCTCTCCACACCCACTCTACCGAGGCTTTTCAAAATTTGACTGGGTTTCAATGAGATCCCCCTCATTCTTCTGAATTCCAGTGAGTGCACATCAAACACTCATATGATAAGCCTTTTAATCCCAGAATCAAGTCGTCAAGTCACTTTATTGTCATATCAACTGCAACTGCTGGTACAGTCCATAGTAAAAATGAGACAATGTTTTTCAGGACCATGGTGTTACATGACACAGTACAAAAACTAGACTGAACTACACAAAAAAAAACACAGAGAAAGCTACACTAGACTATAGACCTACACAGAACTGCATAAAGTGCACAACAACAGTGCAGGCATTACAATAAATAATAAATAGGACAATAGGGCAAGTTGTCAGTCCAGGCTTCAGGTATTGAGGAGTCTGATAGCTTGGAGGAAGAAACTGTTACTTAGTCTGGTCATGAGAGCCCGAATGCTTTGGAGCCTTTTCCCAGACGGCAGGAGGGAGAAGAGATTGTACAAGGGGTGCATGGGGTCCTTCATAATGCTGTTTCCTTTGCGGATGCAGCATGTAGTATAAATGTCTGTGATGGCGGGAAGAGAGACCCCGATGATCTTCTCAGCTGACCTCACTATCCGCTGCAGGGTCTTGTGATCGAGATGGTGCAATTTCCGAACCAGGCAGTGATGTAGCTGCTCAGGATGCTCTCAATACAACCCCTGTAGAATGTGATGAGGATGGGGGGGGGGGGGGGGGAGATGGACTTTCCTCACCTTTGCCAAAAGTAGAGATGCTGCTGGGCTTTCTTTGCTATGGAGCTGGTGTTGAGGGACCAGGTGAGATTCTCTGTCAGGTGAACACCAAGAAATCTGATGCTCTTTACGATCTCTACCGAGGAGCCATCGATGTTCAGCGGGGAGTGGTTGCACAATGCCCTCCTGAAGTCAACAACCATCTCTTTTGTTTTGTTCACGTTAAGAGAAAGGTTGTTGGTCATTTTTGTGAACCCTCTTTGAACCCTCTCCAGTGTCAGATAAGGGGGCAAGACTGCTCTCAATACTCCAAGTGAGGCCTCTCCTGTCCTTTATAAAGACTCAACATTACATCCTTGCCTTTATATTCCAGTCCTCTCGAAATGAATACTAAAATCACATTTGCCTTCCTCACCAACAACTCAACCTGTAATGGTTCTGTGCCGGCCAATTAAAACAAATGACTGAGACATCCATTCCAGGCAGGTGTGACTCAAGGCCACTCAGCCCAGCAAGTTGATGCTTGCCCCATTGGTCCATTCCCCTTCTAATTTCCTTGTCCCCTCGCTCCACAAGTGGGCACCATGGCAGCATCGCAGTTAGTGTGACTTCTACAGCTTCGGGCGTCAGGAGTCCAGAGTTCAATCCAGATGCTGTCCATAACAAGTTTGTGCGTCCTTCCCATCAGCGTGGGGGTTTCCTGTGGATGCTCCAGTTTCCAAAGGTGTGCCAGGTAACTGGTCATGCTAAATTGTCCCATGATTGGGCTGGTGGGTGGTGCGGCTCATTGGGCTGTATCTTGGAATAAATAGAACTCCCCCCTCAATTCTTCCCCTCGCCCACACACACACTGGGTGGGGGCCACTTACAGTGGCCAATTAACCCATGTGTGAGAGGTGGTAATGGAGAGGCAGGTAAGGGAGGGAGAGGGAGGGTAGGAGAGAGGGAAGGAGGAGGGCAGAATGTGAAGAGGGAGGTCTAAAGAGAGAACGGGAGAGAGGGAGGTGGAGGGAGGAAGAGACAGGAGAGAGCAAAGGGGCAGGGGGAGTGGGAAGGAAAAGGAGGGGCAGGAGAGGATAAGGAAAATAAGGGGGAGAAGAGGGGAGGAGAGGAGGAAGCGAAAGATGGAGCGGAGGGAGTAAGGAGAGAAGGGTGTGGGGATGTGGGTGGGGACTGGAGCTCCCAGAGAAAACACAGCCAGTCACTGTGCAAACTTCATGTGCACACAGACACCCACCCCCATGATTGAACAGTGGTCTCTGGAGCTGGAAGGGAATTGCACATTGTTTGGCAAACTTCATGTGCACACAGACACCCCCACGATTGAACAGTGGTCTCTGGAGCTGGAAGGGAATTGCACATTGTTTGGTGTGCCAACATCTCCCTCAGCTGCTATAACACAAGATTCTCACTGATACATCTCACAGAAACAACCTGAGACACTTGAAGACAGATAAATACCTGAACTATAAAGATAAGGTGACAAACTGCTCCTGCAGAACAACGGTCTGGGGAATGAAGAATGGAGAATGGGGACATGGTTGAAGAATTAAACCAGTATTTTGCATCAGTCTTCACTGTCCATGACCTGTCTTGGACCTAGCTCGTGGATGCCATCATGAGGAAAGTGTATATTGCTTTTGCTCTCTTGGAAGGTTAAGGAGGTTCACTTGAACACAAGACTGAAAGACTATAAGATACAGGAGTGGAACATTATAGAAGATGATTTTAACTTTCCATGTTTGACTGGGACTCCCAGACTGTAAAAAGACTAGATGGGAAAGAGTTTGTCAAATATGGGAAAGTTTCCAATCAGTGAGACAGTACGCGATACTTGATCTCCTATTAGGGAATGAGACAGGGTGGGCTTGTGTAGCAGAACACTTTGCATCTTGTGGTCGCGATGCCATTAGTTTCAAAGAAAATATGGAAAAAGTTGGGTCTAGTCCATGGGTTGATATTCTAAATTGGAGAAAGGCCAATTTCGATGGCATCAGAAAGGATTTGGCAGGTGTGGATTGGGACAGGCTGTTTTCTGGCAAAGGTGTACTTGGTAAGTGGGAGGACTGCAGAAGTAAAATTTTAGAATACAAAGCTTGTACGTGTCTGTCAGAATAAAAAGTAAGGATAACAGGTTTAGGGAACCTTGGTTTTCAAGAGATATTGAGGCCCTGCTCAAGAAACAAACGGAGGCTCATGGCAGGTAAGAACAAATGAGGTGTTTATGGAGTACGAGAAATGCAAGAGAATATTTAAGAAAGAAATAAGGAGGGCCAAAGGATGGCGTGAAGCTGGCCTACCAGACAGGGTGAAGGGGAATCCTAAGGGATTGCACAGATATGTAAAGAGCAAAAGGATTGCAAGGTAAAAAATTGGTTCTCTGGAAGATCAGAATGGTAATCCATGTGTGTAGCCAAAAGAGATTGGGGAGATCTTAAGTAATTTTTTTGCACCTGCATTTACTCAGGAGAGAGGCCAAAACTCTGTAAGAGTGAGGCAAAGCAGCATCAACTTCATCAACCCTATAGAGAATACAGAGGAGGAGATATTTGCTGTCTTGAGGCAAACTAGGGTGGATAAATTCCCAGGACCATTCAAGGTGCCCCTCAGACTATGTAGGAGGCAAGTGCAGAAGTTGCAGGGGCCCCAACAAAGATATCTAAATCATCCTTAGCAACAAGTGAGGTACCGGAGGATTGGAGGACAGTTGTTCCGCTGTTTAAGAAAGGATTTAAAAAACAAACCAGGAAATTTTAGGCTGGTGAGTCTGTCATCAGTAGTGGGAAAGTTATTGGAAGGTAACTAAGGGACCAGATACATGAGTATTTGGATAGGCATGGACTGACTAGAGATAGCCATCTCGGCTTTGTGCATGGTAGGTCATGTCTAACCAATCTTAGAGTTTTTTGAGGAATTTTCCAGGGAAGTTGATGAAGGCAAGGCAGAGGATGTTGTCTACATGGACCTTAGCAAGGCCTTTGACAAGGGCCCACAAGGAAGGATGGTCAAGCATTCAGGATGAGGTAGTGAATTGGATTAGACATTGGCTTTGTGGGAGACCCCAGAGAGTGGCAGTAGATAGTTGCCACATGGAGTACTACAGGTATTGGTGCTGGGACCGTTGTTGTTTGTCATCTATCTCAATGATCTGGATGGTACAGTGGTTAACTGGATCAACAAATTTGCAGACAGCACTAAGATCAGTGAGAAAGACTATGGATCTGGACCAGCTGGGAAAATGGGCTGAAAAATGGCAGATAGCAGATAAAATTCAATGCAGACAGGGCGCTTTGGTAGAACCATCCAGGGTAGGTCTTACACAATGAATAGTACTGTACCGAGGAGTGCAGTAGAACAGAGGGAACTGGGAATACAGATCCATAATTCATTGAAAGAAGTGTCACAGGTAGATAGGGTCATAAAGAAAGCTTTTGGCACATTGGCCTTCAAAAATCAAAGTACTGAGTACAGGAGGTGGGATGTTATGTTGACAGTTAATCAGACATTGGTGAGACCTAATTTGGAGTACTGTGTGCAGTTTTGGTCACCTACCTACAGGAAAGATGTAAATAAGATTGAAAGAGTGCAGAGAAAATTTATAAGGATATTGCCAGGTCTGGAGGACCTGAATTATAAGAAAAGTTGAAATAGGTTAGGACTTTATTCCTTAGAACATAAAAGATTGAGGGGAGATTTGATAGAGGCATACAAAATTATAAGTGGTATAGATGAGGTAAATGCAAGCAGGTTTTTTCCACTGAGGTTGGGTAGGACTCCAATCAGAGGTCATGGGTTAAGGATAAAAGATGAAAAGTTTAAGGGGAACATGAAGGGAAAACCTTTCTTACGCAGAGGGTGGTGAGAGGGTGGAACCAGCTACCAGCACAAGTGATGCAAGCCAAGTTCGATTTCAACGTTTATGAATAGGTACATAGATGGCAGGGGTACGGAGGGCTATGGTCCAGGTGCGAGAGAAGGCAGTCCCAGTGGTTTGGCACAAACTAGTCAGGTGAAGGGGCCTGCTTCTGTGCTGTACTTTTCTATGAGTCTTTGGGAGGAAGGTGGAGCAAGCTGAGAGGAAGCCCACCCAGTCACTGAGAGAATGTACAAGCTCCTGACACACAGCTGCGGGAACCGAACCAGGGTCACTAGTGTTGTAATAGCACCACGCTAACCCCCACACGACCATGCGGCACTGCCTCCGACCAGATTTCTGTTCTCTCTTTCAATCATGTTCTTGCATTGCAATGTTTGCTCTGCTGTTTATTATGCATGCATGTATGTATAATTTATGTTAATTTACCTTATGTTAAATTATGTTTGCCCTCACCTTGTAACTTACAGTACTGCTGCTGCAAGTAGCAGATTTTTATGGTACTTAATCCCATGTATGTATGCCTATGACAATAAATCTGAACTTGAGGTGCTTATCTCAGCTCATCCCATTTGCCTGTGTCCATCACGGGTAAAACCCTCCCCACCATTGAGTGTATCTACGTGAAATGCTGTCACAGGAAAGCAGCATCCATCATCAGGGACCCCACCAGCCAGGACATTCTCCCTCACTTGCCATCAGGAAGAAGGTACAGGAGCCTCAGGACTCACCCCACCAGGTTGGATCAGCTATCATCAGGCTCTTGAACCAGAGGGGATAACTTCACTCAGCTTCACTTGCCCAATTATTGAAATGTTCCCACAACCTATGAATTCACTTTCAAGGAACCTTCATCTCATGTTCTCAATATTTATTGCTTATTTATTATTATTACCTCTTTTTTATATTTTAAAATATTATTATCTACACTCTGGTTTCATTAATTCTATTACAATTATTATTCTATAGATTTATCGAATATGTGCACAATACAATGAATCTCAGGATTGTATATGGTGACATATATGTACTTCAATAAAAAATTTACTTTGACCTTGACCTTTTTTAAATCTCAGAGTTTTTGAAACTAGTGACAGGTTGACTAAAAGGGTGAGGGTTTGTTGAGCGTGGGAGGGATCAAGGATTTAACACAATCATTCCTGCTACCACCTCACTCACTGGCAGGACAGATTCAACATGTCCCTGTTGACCCTCACCAGACGGCACCGTGCATTGGTATACGACCCACGACCACAGGAATCAGCCCACGACCACAGGAATCTGCAGAGTTGTGAACATGGCTCAGCACATGGTCGAAACCAACCTTCGCCCCACGGACTCCCTCTGCACTTCCCTCGGCGGCCAACGTATTCAAAGACCCCACCCACAGCGGAGATTCTCTCTTCTCCCCTCTCCAATCAGATCATCATCATCATCATCATCTGCCGCGTCACATGACGTGGGTGATCATCGTCTTCCATCTGTCTTTAATCTGATCATTGCCTGTGGGGAAGATCCTCTTCACACTTTCCCCATTCTTTTCTCCATCTGTGAGCATGATTGTGACTATCCTGGCAAATTTTTCTACAGAAGTGGTTTGCTATTTCCTTCTTCTTTACAAGACCAGTAACCCCAGCCATTATCAATACTCTTCAGAGATTGCCTGCCTGGAGTCCGTCATCGCATAACCAGGACTTGTGTTAAGAACACGATCGCCCATGTCATACAACATGGCACATAACAGTCAAATGAGTGTGGGTGAGGGGTAGGATCTGGGGGCAGTTGATGGGAATGTGGGTAAAATAAAGTTGGATCCCTGTGAATTTCTGGTTGAGGAAGAGCAAAGATTCAATGGGCTAAAGGGTCTGTTTTCCTTGCTGTGTGGCTCTCTGAATCTGTAAGGCTTCCAAATGTTTAGTCATTCAGTTGGAGAAATTATCTGATGAAACCTTTCAGACAAAAGACTGTTTACTAATCACCATGTTGATGCAAGCTCCTTATAAATGCACAGAGCGATAGCCTTTGATGTCTCTCCTTTTCTCTCTATTGAAGACTCTGACCTGGATTTATACTCAAACTTTGGTTCCTTGCAGTGGCAGGACCCACTCCAGCCGCTTTTCGATGCTGGTGCGAGAGAACAGAACATCAGGAACAGCGGATCAACCGTTGGACGCTCTGTACTCATTGAGTTATGCTCGCTCTCTCTCGTTGGTGGTTGAGAGATTGTTGCCGATCCTCAGAACACAGGACTCAGAAAGATAAATAGCATGGCAGGCTCTTAACACAGTAAATCATTGTGTTGTTTTGTTATATCTCCCCTCCTGTTGTGAAAGGGGACACCTCTTTTTCCCTTTATGAGGGAGAGAGAGAGAGAGCCTGTGGTGTGTCAAACGTTTGGGTAAATGATTAGTTTTTGTTTACTGCAGATCATGGGCTTTATTGGGGGCCTTGCTTTTGCATGCTCACTGGCTGGAGGATGCCAATGCTTTCTTGTGCAAGTGCTCGGGGCTGGATAGGGACGTGGCTTTGCTGCACACAGCCCAACATAGTGACAGGTACCTCAATACAAGGTCCTAACAGATACACAGACCAACATAGTGACAGGCATCTCAGTAAAAGGTCCTTTTTACTGGGAGGGGCGGGCTGGTTGTGGGAGGGGGCGTGAGCCAATGTCCGACTCCACTTCGCTGATTAAAGCTTTCATTGTCGCTGATTAAAGAGACAAGGGGGATTGGAACATTGAGGCAAATGCAGAAGTTTGGAGGTCGTTTGGGTGCTTCAGCACATTGCAGTCTCTGAGAGGATTTCAGGAGGCAGAGGCAGCCTGCACAAACTTTGTGGCAAGAAGCCAGCAGGACGGAGTGAGTGCCAATGTTCAACTCCATTTCGCCAATCATAGCTCTCCTTGTTCAATCAAAGTGACAAAGGAGACTGAAATATTGAGATGAACACGAAGGGTGAGTGCCAGCTGCCTGCCTTGCGATCGCTGGGGATCACTCTGTGACATGAGAAGGAAGAACCTGCCATTGTGCCTGGAGAACGTTATCCAGTTTTCTGTGTTTTGGATGTGGACTTGGATGATAGGCTTTTTTTTTCTCCCAGTCTTAAGAGTTTTTGTTGTATTCTGTTTATCTCACCTGATCTTTCTCACTTTTGGTGTGGGGGGTAGGATTTGGGGGTTGATCGCTATGCTGCCATTTTTTTTTTCTTGGTTTCATGGCTATCTGGAGAAGAATAATTCCAGAGTTGTGTACTTTGATAATAAATGTTTTTACCAGAAGGTCCATACAAAGTTCTCACAGGTACACAGACCAACACAGTGACTGATATCTTAATACAAAGTCCTTATGGACTAACATAGGAATAGATGTCTGAATAGGAGGCCCTTAAAGTGACACAGACTAATATGGCAAAGTCACCAAATCTTTGACAAACTTCTATAGATGCACAATGGAGAGTATCCTGACTGGGTGCATCAAGTCTTGGTATGGAAATACTGATGTCCGAGAATGGAAGAGGCTACAGAACATGGTAGATGCAACCCAGTTCATCACAGGTAAAACCTTCCCCACCATTGGGCACGTTTACATGGAGCGTTGCCACAAGAAAGCAGCATCCATCATCGAAAACTCCAACTATCCAGGCTATGCTTTCCTCTTGTTGTTACCATACACCATAAGAAGCCTTAGATTAGTAGGTACAAGAACAGTTACTATCCTACAACTATCAGGCTCTTGAACCAATGAGGACAACTTCACTCACAACTACTCTGAGCTGTTTCTACGACCTACAGACTCACTTTCAAAGACTCTTCGCAACTCATGTTCTCAGTGTTATTTGTAGTTGCACAGTTTGTTCTTGTTTGCAGATTGGTTGCTTGTCAATCTTTGCCCATTTATGTATAGTTTTACATACAATTCTATTGTATTTTCCCCCCTGTAAATTCTGACAAGAAAATAAATCTCAGTTTTGTGCATGGTAACATATTAGTACTTTGATAATAAATTTACTTGGAACTTTGATGAATGCCTCAATAGGAGGATGTTCCAGGTACATAGTGATATCTCAATGCAAGGTGCTTACAACTACACAGACCAACACAGGGATACCTCAATGCAAGGTCCTTACAGGTATACAGACCAACACAGGGATACCTCAGTGCAAGGTCCTTACAGGTATACAGACCAACACAGGGATACCTCAGTGCAAGGTCCTTACAGGTATACAGACCAACACAGGGATACCTCAGTGCAAGGTCCTTACAGGTATACAGACCAACACAGGGATACCTCAGTGCAAGGTCCTTACAGGTGTACTGACCAACACAGGGATACCTCAGTGCAAGGTCCTTACAGGTATACAGACCAACACAGAGGATACCTCAATGTAAAGTCCTTAGAGAAAAACAGACCAACACTGTGAGACTGCAATACAAGGTCCTTACAGGTACACAACCCAACACCATGAGATTTAAATATGTCATAAAGGGACATGAGACGGGACCCAAGTGCAGGACACAGGCACTCAAGTAGTAGGGGCAGTACAGGAACAACTGAACAATAGACAAGATGTGGAGACCATGTCATATGTGAGGCACATGGCATTCAAGGTGATTCTGGGATTCAGAGAGAGTCTTGGAGTTCAGGCAGGAACTTGGAGTTCTCTGGTCGGGCCACATAACTCCTGGGCAGGGCCCAGACCTCCCAGGCAGGAACATGGGGGTCTGGGCAAGTCACAACCCATCAGAGGTGAGGGATAGGAAGGGGCAGAGCCCTCCACCAGGCAACAGCAGTCCAGCCTGACTTACCCAACAGAGATAAGGGATAGGAAGGGAGCTCAGTCCAGGGTGGCTGCCAGACTTACTCACAGAACTCATCTTTACCATGGGTACTCCAAGCCCAGATAGACAGAACAACCCCTCCAACTCTACTCAGTCCCAGAGCCCCCTATATACACCACCAGCCAATGGGCATCAGGTGCACCTCTTTGAGCCCCAGCAAGCCACGATGATCCACAGGTGTGACTAATTGGGCTCAAGGGTGAAACAAGGGACGGTTACAAGACCCGGAGTCCAGAGTCCACGGACCGGATCAAGAACTGGCATACAGTCTCCGGACCGGACCATAACAAAATATAAGATCCTTACAGGTACATAGACCAACAGAGTGATACCTCAAGGCAAGGTCCTTAAAGGTATACACCCCAACAAAATAATAGGTATGCAAGTGACAAAGTCCTTCAGAGACAAAGAACAAAGAACAATTATGGCTAACTGAGCACAAGCTCCTTCAGAGTGACAACGTGTTAACCTTGCTTTAACATTGTAAATGATGCATGAGGATAAATTCTCATTATTTTCAGGTTCCAACTAAATTACAATGCAAGATTGAATCTAACTGACTGTAAGATGCTCTTTACATAGAAAACAGGAAACTGTCAATACAGTTGCATGAACATGATGGAGGAAGTATAGAAGTGTTTTAAAACATCATACATAAAACAACACCACAGCTGTTATAGAGATTTACAGTGGCATGCGAAAGTTTGGGCACCCCGGTCAATATTTCTGTTACTGTGAATAACTAAGCGAGTAAAAGATGACCTGATTTCCAAAAGGTATGAAGTTAAAGATGACACTTTTCTTTAATGCTTCAAGCAAAATTATTTTTCTATTTCCATCTTTTCCATCAAAATAACAAAAAAGGAAAAGGGCCTGAAGTAAAAGTTTGGGCACCCTGCATAGTCAGTACTTAGTAACACCCCCTATGGCAAGTATCACAGCTTGTAAACGCTTTCTGTAGCCAGCTAAGAGTCTTTCAATTCTTGTTTGGGGGATTTTCACCCATTCTTCCTTGCAAAAGGCTTCTAGTTCTGTGAGATTCTTGGGCCGTCTTACATGCACTGCTCTTTTGAGGTCTATCCACAGATTTTCAATGATATTTAGAGTGGGGGACTGTGTGTGGTGAACTATATATACCTGTCTGGACACGCCCCCTGCTGACTGCTCCTGTGGCTCCTCCCATAGACCCCGGTATAAAGGTGATTGAGGCCTGAGCCCAGCCTCTCAGTCTCCAGGATGTAGTATGGTGGTCAACCACTGCTTGTTCCTTCTTCCAGTCAATAAAAGCCAATATCTCGCCTTACGTCTCAGAGTGAGTTATTGATGGTGCATCAATTTTATTGACTGGAAGTTTTAAAACATGGAAAGCGTTTTACATCCAGAAAGATTGGATTTGGACCCCCAAGCCCCTGAAGCAGTTCTTGCCTTTGAACTCTGGCTTGCATGCTTCCACTCATACTTGGAGGAGGTTCATGCAACTGAACCCGTTGTTATGCACTGAATTCTCCTCTCGAGGGTCACCCCAAAGGTTTACTCACTTATCAGGGGCCTGTCGACCTACGAAGGGACACTGGACGCCCTCAAAAGACAGCACCTGCGGCCGGTGAACATCGTCTACGCAAGACATCGCTTAGCTACGCGACAACAGCAGCCTGCACAATCGAGCACCCAGTTTCTCCAAGCCTTACAGACACTCGTGCAAACTTGTGACTGCAAAACTCTCACGGCGGAACAGCATGCGGAACTCTTGGTACGAGACGCCTTTGTTACAGGAATCAGGTTAGTGTATGTGCGTCAGCGGCTGCTGGAAAATGCCGATCTTACCTTACGCTCGGTGATCGAGACGGCCGGCACACTGGAGGCTGTGCTGCACAACGCTGATGTTGTCCAGCCGCGTGATCCCCTGCCGGTCCCGTGGATGCCTCAGACCCCGCCACCGCCGGTTCCCACGAGCGAATTCGCCAACGCTGCTGCCAGTCGCGATTCCACAAACTCCCTGAACCCGACCACAGCTGCGGCCAGTCAAAAGCCTGCACAGTGTTACTTCTGCGGACTCGAAAAGCACCCTCGAAAACGCTGCCCGGCCCGAGAAGCGAACTGCTCCAGCTGCGGGAAGAAGGGTCATTTCACCAAGGTCTAAACCACAAGCGGGGTCGTGCAGTGCTGCGTGTGAGGCATAGGGGCCGCCATCTTGCCTGCCCGCCTCGCGTGAGGCATGGGGGCCACCATCTTGCATGCCCGGATGTGGGTGGCCATCTTTGTCAGCGTCAACATGCCCCGCCCCCGACCCACCGGTGCTTACCGGGCACCAAGACGGCAGTTCAACTCTGGCCACCGTAACCCTCGACCAAAGCGCCCCACACCAGCTTGCAAGGTCAATGATGGACATCCTGGTGGAGGGGTACAGGACTAGCTGCCTGTTTGATACAGGCAGCACTGAGAGTTTTATTGACCTGGACACAGTGCAATGCTGCGGACTCGTGACACGGCCGGTAAGCCAGAGGGTCGCCATGGCTTCTGGGTCGCATTCCACAGACATCCGGGGGGTTGTGTAGCGACATTGGTGGTGCAGGGCACAGAATATAGGAACTTTGCGCTACTGGTCATGCCTCAACTGTACGCGCCTGTGCTATTGGGGCTGGACTTCCAGAGCCACCTCGAAAGTGTGACTATGGTATACGACGGGCCCCTCCCACCACTCACTGTCAGGAATTCTCAGTTTTGTGGGACTTCGTCATATACCCCGCTACTGACCACACACACACACCGAACCACACGTCCCACCCAGCACCATGCCGACAGCTGCACTACCGACACCACTTGCAGCCTCCCCCACCGCTGTTCGCCAACCTGACCCCCGACTGTAAACCTGTGGCAACTAAAAGCAGGAGGTACAGCGCAGGGGACAGGGCCTTCATTCAGTCAGAGGTGCAGCGGCTGCTCAGGGAGGGGATCATTGAGCCAAGCACAAGCCCTTGGAGGTCCCAGGTGGTTGTTGTTCGGACCGGGCAGAAAAATAGGATGGTCGTGGACTATAGTCAAACTATCAATAGGTTCACGCAGCTTGACGCGTACCCCCTACCCTGCATCGCGGATATGGTCAACCAGATAGCTCAGTATATGGTGTACTCGACAATAGATCTGAAATCCACTTATCACCAGCTCCCCATCCGCCCAGAGGACCGCCCCTACACCGCCTTCGAGGCGGGCAGCAGGCTCTATCATTTCCTGTGGGTCCCATTTGGTGTCACAAATGGTGTCTCGGTCTTCCAGAGGGAAATGGACCGGGTGGTGGACCAGTGCCAACTGAAGGCCACATTTCCCTATCTGGATAACATCACTATCTGTGGTCACAACTGGCCGGATCACAACGCCAACCTCCAACAATTTTTCCAAGTTGCCGAAGCCCTGAACCTTACTTATAATAGGGACAAGTGTGTGTTCAAAACCACCCAACTCGCTATCCTTGGGTATGTCGTGGAAAACGGGGTCATTGGCCCTGATCCCGACCGTATGCGCCCCCTGTTAGAACTCCCTCTTCCCACCACTCTCAAAGCCCTCAGACAGTGCCTGGGCTTCTTTTCCTATTATGCTCAATGGGTCCCCCATTACGCAGACAAGGCCCGCCCCCTGGTCAAGTCTACCACTTTTCCCCTCGCTGCCGAGGCCTGTGCGGCCTTCAGCTGCATTAAAGGGGACATTGCCAAAGCAACGATGCATGCGGTGGACGAGACCATTCCCTTCCAAGTAGAGAGTGACGCCTCCAACTTCGCGCTGGCTGCTACCCTCAATCAGGCAGGAAGGCCGGTAGCATTCTTTTCTCGTACCCTTCAAGACTCTGAAATTCGGCACTCCGTGGTGGAGAAAGAAGCCCAGGCCATAGTGGAAGCTATTAGGCACTGGAGGCACTATCTCGCCAGCAAAAGGTTCACCTTGCTGACCGACCAGCGCTCGGTTGCGTTCATGTTCAGCAACCAACAGCAGGGCAAAATCAAAAATGATAAGATTTTGTGGTGAAGAATAGAACTCTCCACCTACAACTATGATATCCTGTACCGGCCTGGAAGGCTCAATGAGCCCCCTGATGCCCTATCCCGGGGAACGTGTGCTAGCGCACAGCTCGACCAGCTATACGCCCTCCATGCACATCATTGTCATCCGGGGGTCACCCGATTTTACCATTTCGTGAAAGCCCGGAACCTGCCGTACTCCCTGGAGGACATCAGGACGATGACCAGGGACTGCCAAGTCTGCGCTGAGTGCAAACCCGCACTTCTACTGACCTGAAACAGCACAACTTATCAAGGCCACCCGCCCCTTTGAGCGACTGAGTGTTGACTTTAAGGGCCCCCTTCCCTCCACCAACCTCAATGTCTACTTTCTCAACATTATCGACGAGTACTTGCGGTTCCCCTTTGCCATCCCCTGCCCCGACACCACTACCACGTCTGTCATAAAAGCCCTGCGCCAGTTCTTCACTCTGTTCGGATATCCCTGCTATATCCACAGTGATAGAGGGTCTTCGTTTATGAGTGTCGAGCTGAGCCAGTACCTGCTGGCTAGGGGTATTGCCACTAGTCGGACCACGAGCTATAATCCCCGGGGAAATGGACAGGTGGAGAGGGAGAATGCCACAGTATGGAAGGCCACACTTTTAGCCCTTAAGTCAAAAGGGTTGCCGGTCTCTCGATGGCAGGAGGTCCTCCCCGAGGCACTCCACTCTATCCGCTCCCTGTTATGTACATCTACCAATGCCACCCCTCACGAGTGCCTATTCTCTTTTCCCAGGAAGTCTGCCACTGGGACCACCCTACCAGCTTGGCTGACGTCCCCAGGGCCAGTGCTGCTCCAGAAACATGTGAGGAGCAATGGGGGTGAGAGAGGGTTCACCTTTTACATGTGAACCCCCAGTATGCTTACGTGGTCTTACCTGATGGGCAGGAGGACACGGTCTCCGTCCGCGACCTGGCGCCCGCAGGAGCAGCAGACCACTACCCCGAACACTCCACGGTAACTATGGACCCTGTACCCGAGGTGACACCGCGCACACTGAGCCCTACACAGACTCCTCATGACACTCTTATACTGGGCGTCTCGTGCGCGTATATACCAGGCGCCTCACACATGCATGAGGGATCACTGACGCCTAGTGGGCTGACACCTCCAGTCAGGCCGGAACCAGCACAACCTCCGTCTCCAGTGCAATCACCACCGGCACCTGTGCAATCACCACCACTATCACCGGTGCAATCACACCCGGTGCTACGTAGATCGCAGCAACAGATTCGACCACCTGATAGACTTAACCTGTAAATATACTTGTAAGAAACTTCGCCCTATGGGGACTCTCTTTTAAAACAAAGGGAGGATGAATGTGGTGAACTACATATACCTGTCTGGACACGCCCCCCCCCCCCCCCCCGCTGACTGCTCCTGTGGCTCCTCCCACAGACCCCGGTATAAAGGCGATTGAGGCCTGAGCCCAGCCTCTCAGCCTCCAGGATGTAGTATGGTGGTCAACCACTGCTTGTTTCTTCTTCCAGTCAATAAAAGCCGATATCTCGCCTTTACGTCTCAGAGAGAGTTCTTGATGGTGCATCACTGTGAGGGCCATGGAAAAACCTTCAGCTTGTGCCTCTTGAGGCAGTCCATTCTGGATTTTGAGGTGTGCTTAGGATCATTATCCTGTTATAGAAGCCATCCTCTTTTCAGCTTCAGCTTTTTTACAGATGGTGTGATGTTTGCTTCCAGAATTTGCTGGCATTTAATTGAATTCATTCTTCCCTCTACCAGTGAAATGTTCCCCATGCCACTGGCTGCAACACAAGCCCAAAGCATGATCGATCCACCCCCGTGCTTAACAGTTGGGGAGGTGTTCTTTTCATGAAATTCTGCATCCTTTTATCTCCAAACATACCTTCGCTCATTGCAGCCAAAAAGTTCCATTTTAACTTCATCAGTCCACGGGACTTGTTTCCAAAATGCATCAGGCTTGTTTAAATGTTCCTTTGCAAACTTCTGATGCTGAATTTTGTGCTGAGGACGCAGGAAAGGTTTTCTTCTGATGACTTTTCCATGAAGGTCATATTTGTGCAGGTGTCGCTGCACAGTAGAACAGTGCACCACCACTCCAGAGTCTGCTAGATCTTCCTGAAGGTCTTTTGCAGACAAACAGGGGTTTTGATTTGCCTTTCTAGCAATCCTACAAGCAGTTCTCTCGGAAAATTTTCTTGGTCTTCCAGACGTCAACTTGACCTCCACCATTCCTGTTAACTGCCATTTCTTAATTACATTACGAGCTGAGGAAACGGCTACCTGAAAATGCTTTGCTATCTTCTTATAGCCTTCTCCTGCTTTGTGGGCATCATTTATTTTAATTTTCAGAGTGCTAGGCAGCTGCTTAGAGGAGCCCATGGCTGCTGATGGTTGGGACAAGGTTTGAGGAGTCAGAGTAGTTAGAAAGCTTTGAAATTTGCATCGCCTGGCCTTTCCTAATGATGACTGTGAACAAGCCATAGCTTCAGCAAGCTAATTAAGGTCCGAGACCTTGGTCAGAGTTATCTGACAGCTCAAATCTCTTGGGGTGCCCAAACTTTTGCATAGTGCTCCTTTCCTTTTTTCCACTGTAAAATTATACAAAACAAAAATAATACACTAATCTTGCTTAAAATGTTGAAAAGAATGTTTTATCTTTAACTTTATGAATTTTGGAGATCAGTTCATCTTCTACTGACTTAACTATTCACACTAACAGAAATTCTGATTGGGGTGCCCAAACTTTTGCGTGCCACTGTAGATTAAACTGGCATCCACGCTGTCCCATCGCACACTTCCTGTGTAAACTGATCTTCACTGACATTCTAACCTATGGGCTGGGAGTGTGACTGGGATCTACCTCACTATGATCCTGAACTTTATCGTTTAGTTGCACTGTATTTTTTTGGTAGCTTTTACACTTTTTTCTGCATTATCATTGCTTTACCTTGTTCTAGCCATGAAGCAAGGGGTCCGTGGACCCCAGGTTGGTTGCCCCTGTTATAGCTCAATACACTGTGTAATGACCGGATCTGTATGAACAGTATGCAAGACAAGCTTTTCACTGTATCTCAGTACGTGTGACAGTAATAAACCAATTCCAATGCAAAACACACACACATATATATGATGCAGACTTACTGGTGGTTAGAACAGCAATGAAGGTCCTCCATCTGCCTGTCCATACAGTCACACACAGATAAAGAAGGCCCACTCCTGGTCTGTCCTCTACCCTTTGACATGGGTGACCCCAACAAGAGGCAAAGCATGAAGCCCTGACTCCAGCCAACGTCACTCTCCGGGCATGCAAGCCTCCAAACCCTACGACAAGTTTGTGGTCCTCCTGGAGGCATGCTGCAGAGGCAAGCCTGATCCTGTTTGTCAACAGAACTGACCAAAAGCCACCACAAGCATACCCCCTCCTCTCGAAGCTCTCTCTCTCTGCCTCAATCCCCCACATGGCTGCCACAGATTAATGGGCACCACTGTAGGGGCAGCGATTCAGAGGGTTAGAAGTGCATTTAAATAGAACCTTTGCCATCTTTGATTGCCCACTGTACATGTATTTTAAATGTTATTTCATTTACTGAGACAGCACAGAAGAGGCATTTTCCACCCTTCGAGCCTCTCTGCCCGATTTAACTGTAGCCTTAATCATGGACAATTTACAATGACTAATTAACCTACTAACTGGTACGTCTTGAGACTGTGGGAGGAAACCAGAGCACCCAAAGGAAACTCACGGGGTTACAGGGAGAACGTACAAAAACTCCTTACAGACAGTGGTGGGAATTGAACCTGTGTCGCTGGTACTGTAAAGCATTGTGCTAACCACCTCACTACCGTGTCGCTCCAGGGTGTTCGGGTGACATGGTATTTCTTTGCATCATGGCTGTCTGCGGGAAGGTGAATCTCAGGGTTGTATACTGCACACGTAATTTGATAATAAATGTTCTTTGAATCTCTGAATAAGCAGCGTTTCAGAAAACAACTCTGCTTCTCCCACCATCCCTGGCAGCACATTCCAGACACCCACCACCCTCTGTGTAAAAACCCTCCCCTGCATATCTCACTTAAACATCCCCCTCCCACCTTAAAGGCTACACCCTCTAGTTTTTAACATTTCCATCCAGGGGAATCTGTCCACTTCTGCCTCTCAGAGTTTTATAAACTTTTATCAGCTCTCCCCTCGGCGTCCACTGGACCACAACAAACAGCACAAGCTCGTCCAACCTCTTCGTACCTTCTAATTCAGGCAGCACCCTGGTGAAGTTGGTCTGAACCCTCTCCAATGACTCCCCGTCCATCCTGTCAAGCATCACGCTACCATGAGGCCCAGGTTCCAATGTGCAACTCAGTGACCAAACTGAGACCTCGCGATGGCAAGCAAACAGGAAGCAGCTTCGCGGAATGTTGGAGATTTACTTAAAGAAGTATTGGCTTTCAGGGTGATAAAGAGCACTCCAAAACTTTGTCAAGGTAATTCTCACATATTGCCGTGAGATCGACTGTTAGGGAGGACTGCTCATGCCAATGAAGCAAAAAATTAGCCATCAGCCAAAGAAGAAGTCACAGACCATTGTGGGAATCATAAGGTTGTGATAGTAGGTAATTCTAATTTTAAGGTCAGAGTTAGAGAACAGCACAGAACTGAAACAGGTCCTTTGTCCCATCTAGTCCATGCCAGACCATTTAAATTACCTACTCCCATCAACCTGAACTGGGTCCACAGCCTTCCATACCCCTACCATCCATCTACTTATCCAGACAAACACTGAGATCAAGCTCACATGCACCACTTGTGCTGGCAGCTCATTCTACACTCTCAACTCCCTCTAAGTGAAGAAGTTTCACCTCATGTTCCCCTTAAACTTTTCACCTTTCACCCTTAACCCACGACCTCTGGTTGTAGCCCCACCTAACATCAGTGGCAAAAGACTGCATCTCCCCTATCTATTTCCCTCATAATTTTGTATACCTCTATTTAATCTCCTCCCAATCTTCTACATTCTCAGGAAAAAAGTACTAACCTATTCAATTTTTCCATAGCTCAGGTCTTCTAGTCCCAGCAGAATCCTTGTAAATCTTTTCTATACTCTTTCAACATTATTTACATCTTACTGTGTGTCTATGATTTTATTTGAGTTGTTGCAGTCCATCATGTGTAAAGCCCTCCCCTCCACTGAGCACATCTACAGGAAAGCAGCATCCATCATCAGGGACCCCACCACCCAGGCCACGCTCTTTTCTCGAGCTGCCATCAGGAAGAAGGTAAAGGAGCCTCAGGACTCACACCACCAGGTTTGGGAACAGTTACTACCCCTCAACCAAGAGGCTCTTGAACCAAAGGGTATAACTTTACTTGCCCCATCACTGAACTGTTCCCACAACCTATGGACTCACTTTCAAGGACTCTTCATCTCATGTTCTCGATAAGTATTGCTTATTTATTTATTATTATTTATTTCTTTTTGTATTTGCATAGTTTGTCACCTTCTGCACTCCGAACACCCACATTGGAGCTGTCTTCCATTGACTCTGTTAGGATTTATTGAGTATGCCTGCAAGAATATTAATCTCTAGGTTGTCTATGGTGACATATACGTACTTTGTCAATAAATTTACAATGCATTTTGAACTTTTTTTTAACTTTTTGTTTAGAGTCTTTGAAATTAGGGACAGGTAGATCAAAGGGGTGAGAGGTTGCTGAGAGTTGGGGGAGGTGAGGACAGGGAGTTCACACAGCCATTCCTGCTACCACTTGAACATTGAATCTCGTATACTGGAAGAAATATGTACACGGAGCCTAGAAAAGCACAGGAGCAAGCTATTCGGCCCACAATGTCATGATGACCCTGATTCCAAGCATAAATGGATCCCACTTGCATTCTCTGTCTCATTCCCAACCTGTTGCTCTGATAAAATTCAGAAGGATGGAGAAGATTTCACAGAAACCTACCAGATACTGAAAGACTTAGATAGAGCTCCATCATGGATACTAGTCTCCCCAGCATTGAGGACATCCTCAAGGAGCAACGAAAAGCGTAAAGAGGAATAGTTTATGAAGTCTCCATGCTAATCTGAAAGGTTGATGTGCCTGGAAGGCTGGAAATCCGAGATCATCCTGGGAATTCCTGGAAGACCTCTATTCATCCATACAATGAGGCAATGGAAGATTGTGTTTATTGACCAGAGTTGGGCCATTGGTGAGGAAGGGCAGGGCTGGTCAACCAACAGCATGGTATATGACCCCCACCTTCCTCCCCCTGCCCAATCACCAATAATAAATTCTAGCAACTCAGGCAGCATCTATGGAGAGGAATAAACAGTCAACATTTCAGGCCAAGACCCTTCATTAGGACACTCCTGCCCAAATCATCTACTGTTAACGACTATAAGACAGAGGAATAGAATTAGGCCATTTAGCCCATCGAGTCTGCTCCATCATGTCTGATTTATTTTCTCCCTCAGCTCTATTCTCCTTTTCCCTGTAACATTTGATACAATTACGAATCAAGACACTGCCAAGTTCTGCTTTAAATATACACAATGACTTGGCCTCCACAGCCAGCCGTGGAGAGTTCCCCAGTACAAAGTAATCAAAGTGGCCCTGGTGTTGCTGTGCTGGGGGAGTGATTAGGGTTTCAAGAACCAAATGGTTGAAGGGGATTTGCTGTTCCTGAACCTGGCGGTGCGGAACTTTAGGCTTCTGTAACTCCTGCCCCGTGAGAAGGTGGTGAGGCCCAGATGGTGGGGGTCTTTGCCTTCCTAAGGTAGTGCTTCCTGTAGATACTACTGATGTGAAGTGGGATGTGCTTGTGATTTACTGGGCAGTGTCCACAACTCCCCGCAGCATCCTGTGTTCCTGTGCCCTTACCAACTAAGAACCTAACAATGTCCTCTTTAAGTATCCCCAGTGACCTTACTTGCAGTGTCTGTGGCCATAAATTCCATAGATTCACCGCCTCTGGCTGAAATAATCCCTCGTCATCTCTGTTCTAAAGGGCGTGCTTGTATTCGGAGGCTGTGCCCTCTGGTCTTAGACTCCCCCACCATCCTCTCCACATCCACTCTATCAAGGCCTTTCAACATTTGATAGGTTTCAATGAGATCTCCCCTTCATTGTTCTAAACTCCAGCGAGAACATGCCCAGAGACACCAAATGCTCCAAATACCTTAACCCTTTCATTCTTGGGATCATTTCTGTAAACCTCCTCTGGACCCTCTCTAAGCCAGCACATCTCTGCCTGAAACGTCAACTGTTTATTCGACCTCCATAGATGCTGCCTGACCTGCTGAGTTCCCCCAGCATTTTATGTGTTGCTCAAGATTTCCCGCGCCGGCAGAATCTCTTGTGCTTCCTGATAAGCTCATGTTTGGCCCTCCGCAACGTCATTTCAAACCGTAACCCCTCCCACCTCCCAACACCAACTCGTTGCCCAAGCCCCGCCCCCACCCCTCCCTCTTCCTTACCGTTCTCGGTGGGTACGTAAATGTTGAGGTACAGACAGTCCTCGCTCTGGTCTTGGATGTAAGTGGCCACGTCGTCCAGGTTGGAGAGGAACCAGACGGGGAGCATGACCTCGGGGAGTATGCCATGGATGTTCTGGGGGCAGACAGGGGCGAATTGGGTGGCGTTGCGCACCTCGGACCAGGAAGCGGGGGCCTCGGGGGGCTGGAAGCGCCGCTCACCCACGGGTGGGGTAGCGAAGGGCACACCCAAGTACTGGACCACCGGGCCCAAAATCTCGTTGTTGAGTTCCTTCCTCACACCACGCAGCTTGCCGTAGTTGGTGGTCACCACCGGGTACATCTCATCGTGCTTCTGCCCGGACAACAGCCCAAAACAGGCCACGGCCTCCAGCGCCCATAGCAGCAGGCCCAACTCGGAGGCCTGGGTGGAGGGCATCTTCCCTCGGTGGTCCCCCCTTTCTCTCCGCTCTGGGGACGAGGGGGAGTGGTGAAGCGGGGTGACGGTGGGGGAGTTGGGGAAAAGACCAACCGGTGGGGGAGGATCTCAACACTCCTGGCAGACACGTCTCAACAGGGGCAAGGAGGCAGTCTCACAACCGATGTCCCCGAACTCCTCATCCTGTCCGTCGGCCCTGGGGCAGACTCTCAGATCGGTGGTCCTTCAATGGTCCTGGTGTTGTTGGGAGCCTAGGTGGAGTCGGGGGAGAGGGAGGGGGCGGGAATGAGGAAGAGGGTGGGGGGTGAGAGAGAGAGATAGAGTGGGAGAGAGAGAGAGAATGAGCATAAGAGATTGAGGGGGAGAGATGGAGAGAGAGGGTGGAGGGTAGGGAATGAAGGAAAGAGAAAGTGGGAGGAGAGGAATTGGGGAGATAGCAATGGAATGTAGATGAAAGATTGGGGAAGAGGGAGGTGGGTGAGGCATTGAGGGGAGAGAGAGAGGTGGGGAGAGGAAATTGGGGGAAGAGAGATGGAAGATGAGAGGGATTAGCGGAATGAGAGAGAGTCAGGAAGTAGATTTGGAGGAAAGAGAGGGAGGGGAATTAAGGCAAAGGGAGGGGAATTGAGTGAAGCAATTGGGGTAAAAGAGAGGGGGTATAGGAGGAAAGAGCAAAGGGGTATTGGAAGGAAAAAGGAGGGGAAAGGATATATCGAGGAAAAGAGACAAATGGAGGGGTGGGTGGGAAGAGTAAGGTTGGGAGAAATAGAGGGGGAGAGAGAGAGAGAGTTTCTGTAACTGAGGCAGCCAAGGACAGTCACACAGCCCGGATAAGGTTGACCCTCCCCTCCCATTGACCCACCAGAACCTCCCTCTCCCATTAGCAAGTAACCAATCCAAAGCAGGCCTAGCTCACAGTCACAGCCAAGCTTCTGTCACTTGCCCAAGGAAGGTACACTGGATTACAGGGCAAAGTCCACTGGGCCCAGGGGAGAAGGTACACTGGCCCAACCAGTGAGGGTACAGTGCCGGGTTGTCTCTGCCTCTGATTCACAGAAGATGTAGTCATTCTCCCCCTTGAGCCTCACACCCCCACCCCCCCCATCGAGAGCAGAGCTGTTCTCCTTAAAACCAGTTGCTCTGGGCAGATGGGGCTCGTTAACCATGGATGGTAGTTCATCTAGAAGAGGGAAACTCCGATTTCAAACCTCCACTGCCTTGCGGCTATACCCACCCACGGGAAAAGCTTTGGGAGTAAACCCCGAGGAAAAATCCGGAGTCGGAGTCCCGAAGACGGCTGACTGCTGTACCCAGCCCTGGCACGGCAACTCCTGCGACGCTGCTGGCACCAAACTGTACCGACTTCCGTGTTCCTTTGGACCCGTCATCAGCATGGAGAGGGGGGTCCCACTGCCTGGGCAACAGACAGATCTCCATATCAACTCTGCCCTGGAGAGGTCACCCCCAGTGACTATCAGAGGTGCAGTACCCATGGTCGACCACGACCGACAGAGGCCACACACACACACACACACACACACACACACATATATATATATATAAAATACACGCACATACATAAATTTTTTTCAGATATATTCAGTAGCAAAGAAGGTGAGGAAGTGATGGGTAGAAAAAAGGGAATTCCTGTGGTCGAGTGAGACTGAATTAGGTGGGGGTGGAGTTAGAGGTAAACCATGCTCTATCATGGGCACTAGCCTCCCCACCATCGAGGGCATTGTCAAAAGGCAGTGCTTCAAGAAGGCAGCATCAAGATGGACCCACCTTGCCACCTGGGGACATGACCTCTTATTGATCTATTGAGATACAGCACAGAGTAGACCCCACTGCCTAGCAACCCCAACTTAACCCTAACCTAATCACAGGACAACTTACAAAGACTAATTAACCAACCCAGTACGTCTTTGGACTGTGGGAGGAAACCTGAGCACCCGGAGGAAACTCACGCGGTCACAGGATGAACATTAAAAACTCCTCACAAACAACAACGGGAATGGAAACCGGGTCACCTGTACCGTAAAATGTTGTGCTAACCACAAAGCAACCAGGCTGCCTTCCTCTCATTGGTACCATCAGGATGGAAGTACGGAATCTGAGCAGCCACACTGAACGATTCAGGAACAGCTTTTTCCCCACTGCCATCCGACTTCTGAATGGTCCATTAACTCATGAATACTCCCTCACCATTCATCTTTCACACAATTCATTTTATTTTATTTTGTATTGTAACTTCCAGTGAATTTTTATGCCTTGCCACAAATTTCATGACACACAGTATGTCAGTGATAATAGTCCTGATCATAAATCAGTCTGCTTCATCGTGAGTACTTGCCTCCCTGCGTGCAGGATGTCTTTGAGGAACAATACCTCAGAAAGGAGTCATCCATCTTTAAGGACCCCCATCACCAAGGACATGCCCTCTTCTCATTGCTACCATCAGCAAGGATGTACAGGAGCCTGAAGGCACACACTCAGCAATTCAGGAACAGCTCCTTCCCCTCTGCCATCTGATTTCTGACTTGACACTGAACCCACGAACACTACCTCACTACCTTTTTTAAATCTCCTTTTGCATTATTTATTTAATTTAACTTTTTAAATACTCATATACTTACTGTAATTTACAGTTTATTATTATTATGTATTGCAATGTACTGCTGTCGAAATCCTTCTATAAACTCTGAAGAAGGGTCCCAGTCCAAAAGGATAACTGCTTGTTCATTTCCATACGTGCTGCCAGACCTGAACCTGCTGAGTTCCTCCAGCATTTTGCGAGCGTTGCTCCGGTTTTCCAGCATCTGCAGAATTTCTCATGTCTATGATTTATCTCTAATTAACAAGGTGATTCCACCCACAGAACTGCTGCTTACAGGATGTTTTTTGTTCCTCGCACCATTCCCTGTAAACCCTAGAGAATGCTGTGAGTAAAAATCCCAGGAGATCAGCAGCTTCTGAGATGCTCAAACCACCCCATCAGGAACCAACAATCATTCCGCAGTCAAAGTCACTTAGATCACATTTCTACCGTCTCATATACTGTCTGGGTAGTCTCCAGCCCCTTGGTATGAACATTGAATTCTCCAACTTCCGGTAATTCCCTCCCTCTCCCTTCCCCCATCCCACTTCCACTCTGTCTCCTCTTCTAGCTGCCTATCACCTCTCATGACTCTGCCTATCTTCTACTACCCATAGTGCTTTCCCCTTAGATCCTTCTTCACCTCTCCTTCCTATCCCCTCCCTGCTTCCTTTCCCCCACCCCTTGATCTTTCCTCTGATTGGTTTTCCACTCTCCCCCCACCTTCTTTATAAGGCCCCTGCCCCCTCCTGCTTCAGTCCTGACGAAGGGTCTTGGCCCAAAACGTTGACTGCTCATTTCAACGGATGCTGCCCGACCTGCTGAGTTCATCCAGCTTGTTTGTATGTGTTGATTTGACCACAGCAACTGCAGTGTACTTTGTGTTTACATTTCTACCCCATTCTGATGTTTGGCCTGAACAACTGAACCTCTTGACCATGTCTTCATACTTTTATGCATTGAATTGCTGATATCTGATTAGATATTTGCATTAACAAGCAGATATACAGGTGTACCTAATAAAGTGGCCAAAGTGGGGTGAGTGTAAGTTTGACTTTGAACTTGGCTGAGGTTAACACAGACTGGTGACAAATCAATCCCTGATAATCACAGCACCTTCTTCAAACTGGCTCTATACCCCACGGTGAACTCATGTAGTGTTGCTGCTGTTTGATCCACATGTTTGATCAAAGTGTTGCCTCTGAACACGCACAGCCGGTGATCTACACACGCAGGAGCTACATCAGCTCCTGCCGTCAACATCACCTCCCCCCCTCGAGTGAAGGTGTTACTGAGTTCCCTTCCTGTCGCCAGACACTGGCCCGTAGTGTACCAGTCAGCACAATGCTTTACAGAACCAGCAGCCCTGGTTCAATTCCTGCTGCTGCCTGTAAGGAGTTGGTTTGCACGTTCTACCAGCGACCGCACGGGTCTTTGTCAGGTCCTTCGGTTTCCCCCATAGTCCAAAGATGCACCAGTTAGTAGGTTAATTGGTCATTATAAACTGTCCTGTTATTAGGTTAGGATTAAATAGGGGATTCCAGGGCTCAAAGGGCTGGAATGGCCTATTCTGCACTGTGTCTCAATTGATCAGTAGATAGATAGACATAGACAGATAGGTAGAAAGGCAGATAGATAAATAAATAAACTAACTAATTAACTAACTAACTACCCCTTCCCTCACCCCCAGCATCCAAACATGTTTCTCTGCTCTCATAGGACACCTGAGTGTGGTGTTCTAGTCTCAGTATGAGAGAGAGCACAGAAGCAGGCCAGTCGACTCGATGCTAACCGTTGACCCCACACATGCTCTGATCCGAATCTTACTCTCCCCCAGTTCCAATCATTTGCCCCCCCATGGGTATCAAGACAAGGTCAGGTGTCTAAGATAATGTGTAGACATGGATAGTTTGCAATTAACCCAGGAAGCACACCAAGACAAGATAAAGATGCCAGTGAAGGATTCTAGGGTGACACTTACTATTGAACAATTACTTTGCTAATTCTGAAGAGCAAATGGCCTTTAATGCATACATAGATTCTATTGGAGCAGTACACCTTAGAATGGAAGGACATGCCTTTAGGTTAATTTGCAGGTTTTGAGGAAGCAAATGCAATGTTGGCACTAATTTCAATACAGAATAGACTAGAATATAAAAGGATGTAACGATGAGACTTTATAAGGCTCTGGTAAGGCCTCATGAAGTATCACGAGTAGTTTTGTGCTCCTTTGCTAAGAAAGAATGTGTTAACTTTGGAGAGGGTTTAACGGAGGTTCACGGAAATGATCCTGGGATTGAAAAGCTTAACATATGAGGAGCATTTGATAGCTCTGGACTCTACTCACTAGAATTCAGAAGAATGGGGGGGGGGGGTGGAATCTCATTAAAACCTATCAAGTGTTGAAAGGCCTCAATAGACTAGATATGAAGAGGATATTTCCTATGGTAGGGGAGTCTAAGGCCAGAAGGCACAGCCTCAGAACAAGTGGATGTCCATTTAGAACAGAGATGTGGAGGAATTTCTTAAGTCAGAGAATGTTGAATCTGGGGAATTCATTGTACAGATGGCCGTGGAGGCCAAGTCATTGAGTATATTTAAAGCGGAGGTTGGTGGTACTTTAATTGAAGTAGGATTATACCAGAGTGCTTTGTTAATAGTGTTCACCTTGTCCCTGAACTGGCGCGGGTAAATAACACTTGTATATAAAAGAGTGACTATACTGTCTGCTTTTTCAAAGCTATCACTGGCACTTGTGTGGTGCTAGTCTTCCCTTGTAGCAAGTAAAATAATGCACTTATGTGTAACATGCTGTAAGGATTCACTGCTAATGTAATGGCTTCTCTGTAACGTTCACTGCTGAGGTAATGATTTCTCTGTAACAGCAATGTTTGGGCTATGGCTGGAGATAACAGGACTGTGGTATGCATGTTAGCTAGTCGGAGGTTGTTGCTCTGTCTTGTGAATCTGGAAGGAGACTCATCGCGGTCTTGGGTTGAGGAGAGATGAAGAGGGAAAACACGTATGGAGAGAGCTGGTAGACCACCAGACAGAGTGGACTGGGATCTGAGGGTCGGTGACGCTTGGAGAAGATCAATGGTGCAAGAATAGCAAATTCATGAGCTCCAACGTGCACTTTTCACTCTTCCTTGAAATGGGACCTTTTTTTATTTTCATTACTAACCCTATATTCAGATTAAGATTCATAAAGTTCAATCATTTAATTGCATATGGTGTACTGTCTGATATTTTGTGTTATGGGCTTGTAACTGGGCAGTACATTGCACGGCATCCACACAAGCGTGATTTCCGTTTGGCGGAGCCAGAAGCTGTTTTCCCCTAGACGAACATGAGCTGGCCGAGCCTGAGGGTTACATATTATTGATCTACTCTGAGTTAAATGTTGTTTGTTACAAGATGTAGCCTAAAGCTGCTCAACAATAGGGTCTTGATTAGTGACATTTTAGCTTGGGTTATACAGTTATTCACCTGTGTGTTTGTGAGTCACCCTGACTGTAACTGGGGTGTGTGATGGTCACCTCTCCTGTCTGAGTGGGTTCTCTCTCCGGGTCATAGCCCAATGAACACAGTTAAACAAGCTTCCTTGTCTGTCATTATGGACCAAATGCTTGCCACAGTATGTATACTTTGATAATGAATGTACTTTGAACTTTTAACTTCAGGGGTGTATCCCCAGTAAATGTAGAGCTCGGGAAGGGTAGGGTAGCAGCAAATAGGGAGTTTGGGAAAGGTCCTGGGAAGTGAAGGTCTGGGAGAATGTGGGGATGTGGGACGAACGGTGCAGTTTTTCACCAGTGTGTGAGGCATTTGCAGGCACAAGGGAGAGAGAGGGAGGAAGGGAGGGAGAGAGGGAATGAGAGAGAGAGAAAGCCAACTATCACCCACCCACTTATACTAATCCTACATTGATCCCATTTCACAACTAGGGAACGAAAAGGCAATAATTTGACTAAGCATAGAACATAGCATAGAGTATTAAACATTACAACACAGTGAAGAGTCTTTGGCCCACAATGTTGCTCCGACTTTTTCACCTACTCATAAATCAAAATATTGAGTACAGGGCATGACCAACGTTCCCTCTAAGGTTTGCGTGTGCGCGCACACACTCATCATTTATGACTAGCGCACAAAGGAACTTAAATTGTGCACGAAAGGTTGTCTCCCTCTACCTCGTTGGCATGTTAGGTATTTTTCACGATCGCACACAATCACATTTCCTTTTCCAGTTTCTGATGCAAACAGTGTTGACAACATGGAGTTTGCGATGATTTGTCTGCCAAATTTATACTACAATTATTGAAGAAATTACTCAGTGTTCACATGCTGTTGTCACTGGGCAAAAAATTGCACAGCACAAGATTTTGCGCACAGTGGCCATTACAAATTAGAGGGAATACTGGAGGTCGGATGTTATGTTGAAGTTGTACAAGACATTGGTGAGGCATAATCTGGAGCATCATGTGCTGTTTTGTTTATCTACCTATAGGAAGTAAGGTTGAAAGAGTATGGAGAAAATTTACAAGAATGTCACCAGGTCTGGAGGACCTGAGTTACAAGGAAATTTTGAATCAGTTAGGACTTTATCCCTTAGAACATAGATGATTGAGAGGAAATTTGAAAGAGGTAGACAAAATTATGAGGGGTATAGATAGGGGAAATGCAAATAGGCTTTTCCCACTGAGATTGGGTGGGACTACAACTAGACGTTATGGGTTAAGGGTGAAAGGTGAAATGTTTAAGGGGAACATGAGGGGAAACTTCTTCATTCAGAGGGTTGTGGAAGTGAGGAACGAGCTGCCAGCACAAGTGGTGCATGTGAGCTTGATTTCAAAGTTTAAGAGAAGTTTGGATAGGTACATGGATGGTAGGTGTATGGGGGGGCTGTGGTCCCAATGCAGGTCAATGGGTACAAGCAGGTTAAATGGTCTGGCATGTACGTGACAGGCAAAAGGCCTGTTTCAGTGCTGTATTTTTCTATAATTCTATCAATGTAACACTTCCCTCCCACATGACCCTCAATCTTTCTATCATCCATGTGTCTATCTAACAATTTCTTAAATGCCGCTAATATATCTTCCACACACTCACCAATCTCTGTGTAAAAACCAACCACTGGCATCCGCCCCCTTCTACTTGACTCCCGTCACCTTAAAATCATGCTCCTTCATGCTAGCTATTTTCACCCTGGGGAAAAAGTCTTTGCCTATCCACTCAGTCTTGCCTCTTACATCTTGTACGCCTCCATCAAGTCACCTCTTTAATGGGCGCACCAGAGAAAGATGTGCATGAATTGTTAGCAAAGTGTAAAAACTGAACTTTGTTGGTAAAATTCCACTGAGATAATGGCATTTTAAGAAACAGCTCCTTGCCCTGCATGAACCCATGAACACGACCTCACTATTCATCTTCTGTGCTGTTTTTCATTGTAGCGTACAGATATATTTGTGTATTTGTCTTGCTCTGTACTGTTCCCACAAAACAACATGTCAGTGATAATAAACCTGATTACGATTCTAAATACCATTATCTCGTACCCCAGCCATGCTCCACATTGATGTAAAACTACTCCTGAAATGTGAAGCCAAGGTGGCAATGGTAATCCTGTCAGATCACAAGGCAGCTCCCTGCGGGAGGAAAGCATCTTCCGGGATAAGGCAAGCTCAATCTGAGCATACATCTGTAATGAATGTTCCAAACTGATTATATCAGGGAAAACTCTCCGTATCATTGAAGGTTCACGCGCTATCTGGGAGAGAGTGCAGTGGAACCCCTGATCCAACTGTTGGCACAACCTGTGAATCTCCACACCTACTGGGACATCATCGAGATCTAGGTGTTCTTGTACTTCAGTCAATGAAAGCAGGCATGCAGGTACATTAGGCAGTAAAGAAAGCTAATGGCATGCTAGCCTTTATAACAAGAGGAATTGAGTATAGGAGTAAAGGGCACCTTCTGCAGCTGTACAGGGCCCTGGTGAGACCCCACTTGGAGTATTGTGTACAGCTTTGGTCTCCAAATTTGAGGAAGGACATTCTTGCTATTGAGGGAGCGCAGCGTAGGTTCACAAGGTTAATTCCCGGAATGGCGGGACTGACATATGTTGAAAGATTGGAGCAACTGGGCTTGTATACACTGGAATTTAGAAGGATGAGAGGGGATCTGATTGAAACATATAAGATTATTAAGGGATTGGACACACCGGAGGCAGGAAGCATGTTCCCGCTGATGGGTGAGTCCAGAACTAGAGGCCACAGTTTAAGAATAAGGGGTAGGCCATTTGGAACAGAGATGCGGACAAAACTTTTTCACCCAGAGAGTGGTGGATATATGGAATGCTCTGCCCCAGAAGGCAGTGGAGGCCAAGTCTCTGGATGCATTCAAGAGAGAGTTAGATAGAGCTATTATAGATAGCGGGGTCAAGGGACATGGGGAGAGGGCAGGAACGGGGTACTGATTGTGTATGATCAGCCATGATCACAGTGAATGGTGGTGCTGGCTAGAAGGGCCAAATGGCCTACTCCTGCACCTACTGTCTATTGTCTATTATCATTAATCTCCTGTTACAGTACATATCCCCCGAACCCTCCAGTTATATATCAGGTACAGAATCACGTTTAGTATCACCAGCATAAGTCGTGAAATTTGTTGTCTTTGAGGCCACAGTACAATGCAATACAGAATAACAGGGAAGAAACGTGAATTACAGTAACTATATATATAATAGTTAAATTAAATAATTAGTGCAAAGGAGTAGTGAGGTAGTGTTCATGGGATCAATGTCCATTCAGAAATCAGATGGCAGAGGGGAAGAAGCTGTTCCTGAATCATTGAGTGTGTGCCTTCAGGCTCCTGTACCTTCTCCCTGACGGTAGCAATGAGAAGAGGGCATGTCCTGGGTGATGGGGGTCCGTAGTGATCAATGCCATCTGTTTGAGTCATCGCTCCTTGAAGATGTCCTGGATACTACAGAGGATAGTACCCATGATGGAGCTGACTGAATTTACATCTATGCAGCTTATTTCGATCCTGTGCAGTACAACTCCACCCCCCCACCACCCACACCAGACGGTGACGCAGCCGGTTTGAATGCTCTTCATGGTACGTCTGTAAAAACTTGCAAGTGTCTTTAATGACATACCAAATTTCCGCAAACTCTTAATGAAACACAGCCGCTGTATCACTTCCTTTGTAGCTGCATCGATATGTTGGGCCCAGGTTAGATCCTTAGAGATGTTGACACCCAGGAACTTGAAATTGCTCACTCTTTCCACTTCTGATCCCTCTATGAGGACTGGTGTGTGTTCCCTCATCTTACCCTTTCTAAGGTCTACAATCAGTTCTTTGGTTTTACCTCCTATTCTCCAATTTACATATAAGACCTTAAGACCATAAGTTTAGGAGCAGAATTAGACCATTTGCCCCATTGAGTCTGCTTCACCATTTCATGATGGCTGATCCGTTTTCCCTCTCAGCCCTAATCCCCTGCCTTCTCCCCATATCCCTTCATGCCCTGACTAATCAAGAATCTATCAACCTCTTCCTTAAATGTACCCAATGACTTGGCCTCCATGGTTGCCTGTGGCAATGAATTTGACAGACACACCTCTCTCTAGTTAAACAAATTCCTCCTTATCTTTCTACGTGGGCATCGCTCCATACTGAGTCTGTGCCCCTGGTCTTAGACACCCCCACCATAGGAAACATCCTCTCCACATCCACTCTATGTGTGTCCTCTGGTCCTAGACACCCCCACCATAGGAAACATCCTCTCCACATCCACATTGTCGAGGACCTTCAACATTCGATAGGTTTCAATGAGATCCCCTCGTTCTTCTGAATTCCAGTGAGTAGAGGCCCAGAGCTATCAAACGCTTCTCATGTGACAAGCCTTTCAATCCCAGAATCATTTTCATGAACTTCCTTTGAACCCTCTCCAATGCTAGCACATCCTTTCTTAGATAAGGGGTCAAAAACTGCTCACAATACTCCAAGTGAGGCCTCATCTGTGCTTTATAAAGCCTTGACATATTCCCCTAATCTCGCATTTACTGGTCCCTCTAATCCCCATTTACTGATGCTCTCTAAAATACCATTTAAATCTCTCATTTACCGGTGACCACCTCTAAATCCCACATGTGGGAGGGCATTTCTCTGATCCATTCCACTGACTATTCCCAAAATCTGAATCCAGGATAAGGCCCTCGTGAATTACATACATTTCTGAGAGGCGGGACTGTGCAGGCGCGTGAAGGAGGCCCGGGAAGGAGGGAAGATATATAAAGGAGATACTGAGTGAGGTAGTTCTCTTTTGGAAGAGGAAGTGCGGTGGCGGCCATTTTCAAATTGTCCAATTGCGTCTCAGATCGGAGTTCTGAGAGGCAGGACTGCGCAGGTGCGTGAAGGAGGCCTGGGAAGGAGGGAAGATATAAAAAGAACGCAGCCTTAAGAAGCGGGCAGCTTCGTTTGTGGGCAGCGAAGTGCACCGGGAGCAGAGTGTAGGGCTTGGGCTCAGGGGGCTTAGGCGGAAGAGGGCACAGTAGACTTATCTTTTAGTTCTTGTTATTGTCAATTATTCGGGAAGTATGAGTGTGAGGGCAGCTTGTTGTTCTCGGTGTCGGATGTGGGAGATCCTGGAGTCTCCGAGCCTCCCGGACGTCCACATCTGCTCCAGGTGCGCCGAACTGCAGCTCCTGAGGGACCGAGTTAGGGAACTGGAGCTGCAGCTCGTTGACCTTCGCCTGGTCAGGGAGAGTGAGGAGGTGATAGAGAGGAGTTACAGGCAGGTGGTCACTCCGGGACCACGGGAGGCAGATAGGTGGGTTACAGTCAGGAAGGGGAAGAGGCAGGTACTAGAGAGTACCCCAGTGGCTGTACCCCTTGACAATAAGTACTCATGTTTGAGTACTGTTGGGGGGGACAGCCTACCTGGTGGGAGTGACAGTGGCCGAGCCTCCGGCACAGAGGACGGCCCTGTAGCTCAGAAGGGTAGGGATAGAAGAAAGAGGTCCATAGTAATAGGGGACTCAATAGTCAGGGGCTCAGACAGGCGTTTCTGTGGAGATGACCGGGAGTCCCGGATGGTAATTTGCCTCCCTGGTGCCAGGGTTCGGGACATTTCTGATCGCGTCCAAGATATCCTGAAGTGGGAGGGTGAAGAGCCAGAGGTCGTGGTACATGTAGGTACCAATGACATAGGAAGGAAAGGGGAAGAGGTCCTGAAACGAGAGTATAGGGAGTTAGGAAGGCAGTTAAGAAGAAGGACCGCAAAGGTAGTAATCTCGGGATTACTGCCTGTGCCACGCGACAGTGAGAGTAGGAATAGAATTAGGTGGAGGATGAATGCGTGGCTGTGGGATTGGAGCAGGGGGCAGGGATTCAAGTTTCTGGATCATTGGGACCTCTTCTGGGGCAGGAGTGACCTGTTCAAGAAAGACGGGTTCCACTTGAATCGTGGGGGGATCAATATCCTAGCGGGGAGGTTTGCTAGGGCTACAGGGCGGACTTTAAGCTAGTAAGATGGGGGGGGCGGGAGACTATTTGAGGAGACTTTGGGAGAGGAGGTTAGTTCACCAGTGGAGCAAGTAAATAGATAGTGTGTGAGGGAGGAAAGGCAGATGATGGAGAAGGGATGCGCTCAGCCCGAAGATGTAGGGGAGAAGAAAGAAAAGGATAATAAATTTGAATGCATTGTTAGGGATGGAAAGAGAGGAGGAGATGGAGCATTGTAAGAAAGGTGGATGAGCTTAAAGGGTGGGTTGATACCTGGAATTATGATGTTGTAGCTATTAGTGAAACATGGTTGCAGGAAGGGTGTGATTGGCAACTAAATATTCCTGGATTTAGTTGCTTCAGGTGTGATAGAGTAGGAGGGGCCAGAGGAGGAGGCGTTGCATTGCTTGTCCGAGAAAATCTTATGGCGGTGCTTTGGAAGGATAGATTAGAGAGCTCCTCTAGGGAGGCCATTTGGGTGGAATTGAAGAATGGGAAACCTAATGGGGCGCGTGAGTTGGAAGAGCAAATGTGTAAGGAGATAGCAGATATTTGTAGTAAACACAAGGTGGTGATTGTGGGAGATTTTAATTTTCCACACGTAAACTGGGAAGCTCATTCTGTAAAAGGGCTGGATGGTTTAGAGTTTGTGAAATGTGTGCAGGATAGTTTTTTGCAACAATACATAGAAGTACCGACTAGAGATGGGGCAGTGTTGGATCTCCTGTTAGGGAATGCGATAGGTCAGCTGACAGATGTATGTGTTGGGGAGCACTTCGGGTCCAGTGATCACAATAGCATTAGCTTCAATATAATTATGGAGAAGGACAGGACTAGACCTAGAGTTGAGATTTTTGATCGGAGAAAGGCTAACTTTGAGTGGATGCGAAGGGATTTAGAGAGAGTGGATTGGGTCAAGTTGTTTTATGGGAAGGATGTAATAGAGAAATGGAGGTCATTTAAGGGTGAAATTATGAGGGTACAGAATCTTTATGTTCCTGTTAGGGTGAAAGGAAAGGTTAAAGGTTTGAGAGCACCATGGTTTTCAAGGGATATTAGAAATTTGGTTCAGAAAAAGAGGGATGTTTACAATAGATATAGGCAGCATGGAGTAAAGGAATTGCTCGAGGAATATAAAGAATGTAAAAGGAATCTTAAGAAAGAGATTAGAAAAGCTAAAAGAAGATACGAGGTTGGTTTGGCAAATAAGGTGAAAGTAAATCCGAAAGGTTTCTACAGTTATATTAAAAGCAAGAGGATAGTGAGGGATAAAATTGGCCCCTTAGAGAATCAGAGTGGTCAGCTATGTGTGGAATCGAAGGAGATGGGAGAGATTTTGAATGATTTCTTCTCTTCGGTATTCACTAAGGAGAAGGATATTGAATTGTCTAAGGTGTGGGAAACAAGTAAGGAAGTTATGGAACCTATGACAATTAAAGAGGGGGAAGTACTGGCGCTTTTAAGAAATTTAAAAGTGGATAAATCTCCAGGTCCTGACAGGATATTCCCCAGGACCTTGAGGGAAGTTTGTGTAGAAATAGCAGGAGCTCTGACGGAGATCTTTAATATGTCATTAGAAACGGGGATTGTGCCGGAGGATTGGCGTATTGCTCATGTGGTTCCATTGTTTAAAAAGGGTTCCAGAAGGAAGCCTAGCAATTATAGACCTGTCAGTTTGACATCAGTGGTGGATAAATTAATGGAAAGTATTCTTAGAGATAGTATTTATAATTATCTGGATAGACGGGATCTGATTAGAAGTAGCCAGCATGGATTTGTGGGTGGAAGGTCATGTTTGACAAACCTTATTGAATTTTTTGAAGAAGTTACGAGGAATGTTGACGAGGGTAAGGCAGTGGATGTAGTCTATATGGACTTCAGCAAAGCCTTTGACAAATTTCCACATGGAAGGTTAGTTAAGAAGGTTCAGTCGTTAGGTATTAATGCTGGAGTAATAAAATGGATTCAACAGTGGCTAGATGGGAGATGCCAGAGAGTAGTGGTGGATAATTGTTTATCGGGATGGAGGCCGGTGACTAGCGGGGTGCCTCAGGGATCTGTTTTGGGCCCAATGTTGTTTGTAATATACATAAATGATCTGGATGATGGGGTGGTAAATTGGATTAGTAAGTATGCCGATGATACTAAGGTAGGAGGTGTTGTGGATAATGAGGTGGATTTTCAAAGCTTGCAGGGAGATTTATGCCGGTTAGAAGAATGGGCTGAACGTTGGCAGATGGAGTTTAATGCTGAGAAGTGTGAGGTTCTACATTTTGGCAGGAATAATCCAAATAGAACATACAGAGTAAATGGTAGGGCATTGAGGAATGCAGAGGAACAGAGAGATCTAGGAATAACTGTGCATAGTTCCCTGAAAGTGGAGTCTCATGTAGATAGGGTGGTGAAGAGGGCTTTTGGAACGCTGGCCTTTATAAATCAAAGCATTGAGTACAGAAGTTGGGATGTAATGCTAAAGTTGTACAAGGCATTGGTAAGGCCAAATTTGGAATATTGTGTGCAGTTCTGGTCACCGAATTATAGGAAAGATATCAATAAATTAGAGAGAGTGCAGAGACGATTTACTAGGATGTTACCTGAGTTTCAGCAATTAAGTTACAGAGAAAGGTTGAACAAGTTAGGTCTCTATTCATTGGAGCGTAGAAGGTTGAGGGGGGATTTGATCAAGGTATTTAAAATTTTGAGAGGGATAGATAGAGTTGACGTGAACAGGCTGTTTCCATTGAGAGTAGGGGAGATTCAAACTAGAGGACATGATTTGAGAGTTAGGGGGCAGAAGTTTAAGGGAAACACGAGGGGGTATTTCTTTACTCAAAGAGTGATAGCTGTGTGGAATGAGCTTCCTGTAGAAGTAGTAGAGGCCAGATCAGTTGTGTCATTTAAGGTAAAATTGGATAGGTATATGGACAGGAAAGGAGTGGAGGGCTGAGTGCGGGTAGGTGGGACTAGTTGAGATTAAGGGTTCGGACTAGGAGGGCCAAGATGGCCTGTTTCTGTGCTGTGATTGTTATATGGTTATATGGTTATACAGGTACCTTCCCCAATTTTACACTGGGCTGGCCCCAATGACTGCTTTCCTATTAACACAGACACCCACTTACAGTGCACAGTATACAACCAAGGGGAAACAGGTTACAGGGAAAATGTGAAAACTAAACACACACACACACACACTTTCTCCCTCTCACACATACACTATCTCAAACACAGACACATAAACACACACACACTCTCTCTTTCACACACACACTCATACGCATGCACTCTGTTTCACACTAACTCACTCATTCACATACACACTGTTTCAAACACACTCTCTCAAACACACACACTTTCTCTTTAACACGCTCGCAAACAA